>NW_026263444.1:0-300000 GCF_947179515.1 Apodemus sylvaticus
GTTTCCAATGCGTACGTATATGTCTTTACTCTGCAAAACTCTATTTTCCTTATGAAGTGGTATTCTTACATATCCTTTCGAGAGAAAACTGTCCTGTGCCTTCTCTTTTGAGGCTACACACTTAGACATACACGCAACATGAAAGCTTTTCGACTTACAACGTGTTGTTTTAGGAAAAACAAGATAATTTCGCACGATGCGGGATTTCCTTAAAACGTGATTTTCTGAAAAATTTTGACGAAAGAAAATTCTCCTTTTGGTTCTCTTTAGATGCTACATGTTAAGACGTACACGCCACAACAATTCTTTTCGAGATACAACGTGTAGTTTTGGAGATACAAGCTAATTTTGTACGATGCGTTATTTCTTCTCGTAAAGAGTTTCCAATGCGTACGTATATGTCTTTACTCTGCAAAACTGTATTTCCTTATGAAGTGGTATTCTTACATATCCTTTCGAGAGAAAACTGTCCTGTGCCTTCTCTTTTGAGGCTACACACTTAGACATACACGCAACATGAAAGCTTTTCGACTTACAACGTGTTGTTTAGGAAAAACAAGATAATTTCGCACGATGCGGGATTTCCTTAAAACGTGATTTTCTGAAAAATTTTGACGAAAGAAAATTCTCCTTTTGGTTCTCTTTAGATGCTACATGTTAAGACGTACACGCCACAACAATTCTTTTCGAGATACAACGTGTAGTTTTGGAGATACAAGCTAATTTTGTACTATGCGTTATTTCTTCTCGTAAAGAGTTTCCAATGCGTACGTATATGTCTTTACTCTGCAAAACTGTATTTCCTTATGAAGTGGTATTCTTACATATCCTTTCGAGAGAAAACTGTCCTGTGCCTTCTCTTTTGAGGCTACACACGTAGACATACACGCAACATGAAAGCTTTTCGACTTACAACGTGTTGTTTAGGAAAAACAAGATAATTTCGCACGATGCGGGATTTCCTTAAAACGTGATTTTCTGAAAATTTTGACGAAAGAAAATTCTCCTTTGGTTCTCTTTAGATGCTACATGTTAAGACGTACACGCAACAACAATTCTTTTCGAGATACAACGTGTAGTTTTGGAGATACAAGCTAATTTTGTACGATGCGTTATTTCTTCTCGTAAAGAGTTTCCAATGCGTACGTATATGTCTTTACTCTGCAAAACTGTATTTCCTTATGAAGTGGTATTCTTACATATCCTTTCGAGAGAAAACTGTCCTGTGCCTTCTCTTTTGAGGCTACACACTTAGACATACACGCAACATGAAAGCTTTTCGACTTACAACGTGTTGTTTAGGAAAAACAAGATAATTTCGCACGATGCGGGATTTCCTTAAAACGTGATTTTCTGAAAAATTTTGACGAAAGAAAATTCTCCTTTTGGTTCTCTTTAGATGCTACATGTTAAGACGTACACGCCACAACAATTCTTTTCGAGATACAACGTGTAGTTTTGGAGATACAAGCTAATTTTTGTACGATGCGTTATTTCTTCTCGTAAAGAGTTTCCAATGCGTACGTATATGTCCTTTACTCTGCAAAACTGTATTTCCTTATGAAGTGGTATTCTTACATATCCTTTCGAGAGAAAACTGTCCTGTGCCTTCTCTTTTGAGGCTACACACTTAGACATACACGCAACATGAAAGCTTTTCGACTTACAACGTGTTGTTTAGGAAAAAACAAGATAATTTCGCACGATGCGGGGATTTCCTTAAAACGTGATTTTCTGAAAAATTTTGACGAAAGAAAATTCTCCTTTTGGTTCTCTTTAGATGCTACATGTTAAGACGTACACGCCACAACAATTCTTTTCGAGATACAACGTGTAGTTTTGGAGATACAAGCTAATTTTGTACGATGCGTTATTTCTTCTCCTAAAGAGTTTCCAATGCGTACGTATATGTCTTTACTCTGCAAAACTGTATTTCCTTATGAAGTGGTATTCTTACATATCCTTTCGAGAGAAAACTGTCCTGTGCCTTCTCTTTTGAGGCTACACACGTAGACATACACGCAACATGAAAGCTTTTCGACTTACAACGTGTTGTTTAGGAAAAACAAGATAATTTCGCACGATGCGGGATTTCCTTAAAACGTGATTTTCTGAAAAATTTTGACGAAAGAAATTCTCCTTTTGTTCTCTTTAGATGCTACATGTTAAGACGTACACGCCACAACAATTCTTTTCGAGATACAACGTGTAGTTTTGGAGATACAAGCTAATTTTGTACGATGCGTTATTTCTTCTCGTAAAGAGTTTCCAATGCGTACGTATATGTCTTTACTCTGCAAAACTGTATTTCCTTATGAAGTGGTATTCTTACATATCCTTTCGAGAGAAAACTGTCCTGTGCCTTCTATTTTGAGGCTACACACTTAGACATACACGCAACATGAATGCTTTTCGACTTACAACGTGTTGTTTTAGGAAAAACAAGATAATTTCGCACGATGCGGGATTTCCTTAAAACGTGGATTTTCTGAAAAATTTTGACGAAAGAAAATTCTCCTTTTGGTTCTCTTTAGATGCTACATGTTAAGACGTACACGCCACAACAATTCTTTTCGAGATACAACGTGTAGTTTTGGAGATACAAGCTAATTTTGTACGATGCGTTATTTCTTCTCGTAAAGAGTTTCCAATGCGTACGTATATGTCTTTACTCTGCAAAACTGTATTTCCTTATGAAGTGGTATTCTTACATATCCTTTCGAGAGAAAACTGTCCTGTGCCTTCTCTTTTGAGGCTACACACTTAGACATACACGCAACATGAAAGCTTTTCGACTTACAACGTGTTGTTTAGGAAAAACAAGATAATTTCGCACGATGCGGGATTTCCTTAAAACGTGATTTCTGAAAAATTTTGACGAAAGAAAATTCTCCTTTTGGTTCTCTTTAGATGCTACATGTTAAGACGTACACGCCACAACAATTCTTTTCGAGATACAACGTGTAGTTTTGGAGATACAAGCTAATTTTGTACGATGCGTTATTTCTTCTCGTAAAGAGTTTCCAATGCGTACGTATATGTCTTTACTCTGCAAAACTCTATTTCCTTATGAAGTGGTATTCTTACATATCCTTTCGAGAGAAAACTGTCCTGTGCCTTCTCTTTTGAGGCTACACACTTAGACATACACGCAACATGAAAGCTTTTCGACTTACAACGTGTTGTTTAGGAAAAACAAGATAATTTCGCACGATGCGGGATTTCCTTAAAACGTGATTTTCTGAAAAATTTTGACGAAAGAAAATTCTCCTTTTGGTTCTCTTTAGATGCTACATGTTAAGACGTACACGCCACAACAATTCTTTTCGAGATAAAACATGTAGTTTTGGAGATACAAGCTAATTTTGTACTATGCGTTATTTCTTCTCGTAAAGAGTTTCCAATGCGTACGTATATGTCTTTACTCTGCAAAACTCTATTTCCTTATGAAGTGGTATTCTTACATATCCTTTCGAGAGAAAACTGTCCTGTGCCTTCTCTTTTGAGGCTACACACTTAGACATACACGCAACATGAAAGCTTTTCGACTTACAACGTGTTGTTTAGGAAAAACAAGATAATTTCGCACGATGCGGGATTTCCTTAAAACGTGATTTTCTGAAAAATTTTGACGAAAGAAAATTCTCCTTTTGGTTCTCTTTAAATGCTACATGTTAAGACGTACACGCCACAACCATTTCTTTTCGAGGATACAACGTGTAGTTTTGGAGATACAAGCTAATTTTGTACTATGCGTTATTTCTTCTCGTAAAGAGTTTCCAATGCGTACGTATATGTCTTTACTCTGCAAAACTGTATTTCCTTATGAAGTGGTATTCTTACATATCCTTTCGAGAGAAAACTGTCCTGTGCCTTCTCTTTTGAGGCTGACACACTTAGACATACACGCAACATGAAAGCTTTTCGACTTACAACGTGTTGTTTAGGAAAAACAAGATAATTTCGCACGATGCGGGATTTCCTTAAAACGTGATTTTCTGAAAAATTTTGACGAAAGAAAATTCTCCTTTTGGTTCTCTTTAGATGCTACATGTTAAGACGTACACGCCACAACAATTCTTTTCGAGATACAACGTGTAGTTTTGGAGATACAAGCTAATTTTTGTACTATGCGTTATTTCTTCTCGTAAAGAGTTTCCAATGCGTACGTATATGTCTTTACTCTGCAAAACTGTATTTCCTTATGAAGTGGTATTCTTACATATCCTTTCGAGAGAAAACTGTCCTGTGCCTTCTCTTTTGAGGCTACACACTTAGACATACACGCAACATGAAAGCTTTTCGACTTACAACGTGTTGTTTAGGAAAAACAAGATAATTTCGCACGATGCGGGATTTCCTTAAAACGTGATTTTCTGAAAAATTTTGACGAAAGAAAATTCTCCTTTTGGTTCTCGTTAGATGCTACATGTTAAGACGTACACGCCACAACAATTCTTTTCGAGATACAACGTGTAGTTTTGGAGATACAAGCTAATATTGTACTATGCGTTATTTCTTCTCGTAAAGAGTTTCCAATGCGTACGTATATGTCTTTACTCTGCAAAACTGTATTTCCTTATGAAGTGGTATTCTTACATATCCTTTCGAGAGAAAACTGTCCTGTGCCTTCTCTTTTGAGGCTACACACTGTAGACATACACGCAACATGAAAGCTTTTCGACTTACAACGTGTTGTTTAGGAAAAACAAGATAATTTCGCACGATGCGGGATTTCCTTAAAACGTGATTTTCTGAAAAATTTTGACGAAAGAAAATTCTCCTTTTGGTTCTCTTTAGATGCTACATGTTAAGACGTACACGCCACAACAATTCTTTTCGAGATACAACGTGTAGTTTTGGAGATACAAGCTAATTTTGTACGATGCGTTATTTCTTCTCGTAAAGAGTTTCCAATGCGTACGTATATGTCTTTACTCTGCAAAACTCTATTTCCTTATGAAGTGGTATTCTTACATATCCTTTCGAGAGAAAACTGTCCTGTGCCTTCTCTTTTGAGGCTACACACTTAGACATACACGCAACATGAAAGCTTTTCGACTTACAACGTGTTGTTTAGGAAAAACAAGATAATTTCGCACGATGCGGGATTTCCTTAAAACGTGATTTTCTGAAAAATTTTGACGAAAGAAAATTCTCCTTTTGGTTCTCTTTAGATGCTACATGTTAAGACGTACACGCCACAACAATTCTTTTCGAGATACAACGTGTAGTTTTGGAGATACAAGCTAATTTTGTACTATGCGTTATTTCTTCTCGTAAAGAGTTTCCAATGCGTACGTATATGTCTTTACTCTGCAAAACTGTATTTCCTTATGAAGTGGTATTCTTACATATCCTTTCGAGAGAAAACTGTCCTGTGCCTCTCTTTTGAGGCTACACACGTAGACATACACGCAACATGAAAGCTTTTCGACTTACAACGTGTTGTTTAGGAAAAACAAGATAATTTCGCACGATGCGGGATTTCCTTAAAACGTGATTTTCTGAAAAATTTTGACGAAAGAAAATTCGTCCTTTTGGTTCTCTTTAGATGCTACATGTTAAGACGTACACGCCACAACAATTCTTTTCGAGATACAACGTGTAGTTTTGGAGATACAAGCTAATTTTGTACGATGCGTTATTTCTTCTCGTAAAGAGTTTCCAATGCGTACGTATATGTCTTTACTCTGCAAAACTCTATTTCCTTATGAAGTGGTATTCTTACATATCCTTTCGAGAGGAAAACTGTCCTGTGCCTTCTCTTTTGAGGCTACACACTTAGACATACACGCAACATGAAAGCTTTTCGACTTACAACGTGTTGTTTAGGAAAAACAAGATAATTTCGCACGATGCGGGATTTCCTTAAAACGTGATTTTCTGAAAAATTTTGACGAAAGAAAATTCTCCTTTTGGTTCTCTTTAGATGCTACATGTTAAGACGTACACGCCACAACAATTCTTTTCGAGATACAACGTGTAGTTTTGGAGATACAAGCTAATTTTGTACGATGCGTTATTTCTTCTCGTAAAGAGTTTCCAATGCGTACGTATATGTCTTTACTCTGCAAAACTGTATTTCCTTATGAAGTGGTATTCTTACATATCCTTTCGAGAGAAAACTGTCCTGTGCCTTCTCTTTTGAGGCTACACACTTAGACATACACGCAACATGAAAGCTTTTCGACTTACAACGTGTTGTTTAGGAAAAAACAAGATAATTTCGCACGATGCGGGATTTCCTTAAAACGTGATTTTCTGAAAAATTTTGACGAAAGAAAATTCTCCTTTTGGTTCTCTTTAGATGCTACATGTTAAGACGTACACGCCACAACAATTCTTTTCGAGATACAACGTGTAGTTTTGGAGATACAAGCTAATTTTGTACGATGCGTTATTTCTTCTCCTAAAGAGTTTCCAATGCGTACGTATATGTCTTTACTCTGCAAAACTGTATTTCCTTATGAAGTGGTATTCTTACATATCCTTTCGAGAGAAAACTGTCCTGTGCCTTCTCTTTTGAGGCTACACACGTAGACATACACGCAACATGAAAGCTTTTCGACTTACAACGTGTTGTTTAGGAAAAAACAAGATAATTTCGCACGATGCGGGATTTCCTTAAAACGTGATTTTCTGAAAAATTTTGACGAAAGAAAATTCTCCTTTTGGTTCTCTTTAGATGCTACATGTTAAGACGTACACGCCACAACAATTCTTTTCGAGATACAACGTGTAGTTTTGGAGATACAAGCTAATTTTGTACGATGCGTTATTTCTTCTCGTAAAGAGTTTCCAATGCGTACGTATATGTCTTTACTCTGCAAAACTGTATTTCCTTATGAAGTGGTATTCTTACATATCCTTTCGAGAGAAAACTGTCCCTGTGCCTTCTATTTTGAGGCTACACACTTAGACATACACGCAACATGAATGCTTTTTCGACTTACAACGTGTTGTTTAGGAAAAACAAGATAATTTCGCACTATGCGGGATTTCCTTAAAACGTGATTTTCTGAAAAATTTTGACGAAAGAAAATTCTCCTTTTGGTTCTCTTTAGATGCTACATGTTAAGACGTACACGCCACAACAATTCTTTTCGAGATACAACGTGTAGTTTTGGAGATACAAGCTAATTTTGTACGATGCGTTATTTCTTCTCGTAAAGAGTTTCCAATGCGTACGTATATGTCTTTACTCTGCAAAACTGTATTTCCTTATGAAGTGGTATTCTTACATATCCTTTCGAGAGAAAACTGTCCTGTGCCTTCTCTTTTGAGGCTACACACTTAGACATACACGCAACATGAAAGCTTTTCGACTTACAACGTGTTGTTTAGGAAAAACAAGATAATTTCGCACGATGCGGGATTTCCTTAAAACGTGATTTTCTGAAAAATTTTGACGAAAGAAAATTCTCCTTTTGGTTCTCTTTAGATGCTACATGTTAAGACGTACACGCCACAACAATTCTTTTCGAGATACAACGTGTAGTTTTGGAGATACAAGCTAATTTTGTACGATGCGTTATTTCTTCTCGTAAAGAGTTTCCAATGCGTAAGTATATGTCTTTACTCTGCAAAACTCTATTTCCTTATGAAGTGGTATTCTTACATATCCTTTCGAGAGAAAACTGTCCTGTGCCTTCTCTTTTGAGGCTACACACTTAGACATACACGCAACATGAAAGCTTTTCGACTTACAACGTGTTGTTTAGGAAAAACAAGATAATTTCGCACGATGCGGGATTTCCTTAAAACGTGATTTTCTGAAAAATTTTGACGAAAGAAAATTCTCCTTTTGGTTCTCTTTAGATGCTACATGTTAAGACGTACACGCCACAACAATTTCTTTTCGAGATAAAACATGTAGTTTTGGAGATACAAGCTAATTTTGTACTATGCGTTATTTCTTCTCGTAAAGAGTTTCCAATGCGTACGTATATGTCTTTACTCTGCAAAACTCTATTTCCTTATGAAGTGGTATTCTTACATATCCTTTCGAGAGAAAACTGTCCTGTGCCTTCTCTTTTGAGGCTACACACTTAGACATACACGCAACATGAAAGCTTTTCGACTTACAACGTGTTGTTTAGGAAAAACAAGATAATTTCTCACGATGCGGGATTTCCTTAAAACGTGATTTTCTGAAAAATTTTGACGAAAGAAAATTCTCCTTTTGGTTCTCTTTAAATGCTACATGTTAAGACGTACACGCCACAACCATTCTTTTCGAGATACAACGTGTAGTTTTGGAGATACAAGCTAATTTTGTACTATGCGTTATTTCTTCTCGTAAAGAGTTTCCAATGCGTACGTATATGTCTTTACTCTGCAAAACTGTATTTCCTTATGAAGTGGTATTCTTACATATCCTTTCGAGAGAAAACTGTCCTGTGCCTTCTCTTTTGAGGCTACACACTTAGACATACACGCAACATGAAAGCTTTTCGACTTACAACGTGTTGTTTAGGAAAAACAAGATAATTTCGCACGATGCGGGATTTCCTTAAAACGTGATTTTCTGAAAAATTTTGACGAAAGAAAATTCTCCTTTTGGTTCTCTTTAGATGCTACATGTTAAGACGTACACGCCACAACAATTCTTTTCGAGATACAACGTGTAGTTTTGGAGATACAAGCTAATTTTGTACTATGCGTTATTTCTTCTCGTAAAGAGTTTCCAATGCGTACGTATATGTCTTTACTCTGCAAAACTGTATTTCCTTATGAAGTGGTATTCTTACATATCCTTTCGAGAGAAAACTGTCCTGTGCCTTCTCTTTTGAGGCTACACACTTAGACATACACGCAACATGAAAGCTTTTCGACTTACAACGTGTTGTTTAGGAAAAACAAGATAATTTCGCACGATGCGGGATTTCCTTAAAACGTGATTTTCTGAAAAATTTTGACGAAAGAAAATTCTCCTTTTGGTTCTCGTTAGATGCTACATGTTAAGACGTACACGCCACAACAATTCTTTTCGAGATACAACGTGTAGTTTTGGAGATACAAGCTAATATTGTACTATGCGTTATTTCTTCTCGTAAAGAGTTTCCAATGCGTACGTATATGTCTTTACTCTGCAAAACTGTATTTCCTTATGAAGTGGTATTCTTACATATCCTTTCGAGAGAAAACTGTCCTGTGCCTTCTCTTTTGAGGCTACACACGTAGACATACACGCAACATGAAAGCTTTTCGACTTACAACGTGTTGTTTAGGAAAAACAAGATAATTTCGCACGATGCGGGATTTCCTTAAAACGTGATTTTCTGAAAAATTTTGACGAAAGAAAATTCTCCTTTTGGTTCTCTTTAGATGCTACATGTTAAGACGTACACGCCACAACAATTCTTTTCGAGATACAACGTGTAGTTTTGGAGATACAAGCTAATTTTGTACGATGCGTTATTTCTTCTCGTAAAGAGTTTCCAATGCGTACGTATATGTCTTTACTCTGCAAAACTGTATTTCCTTATGAAGTGGTATTCTTACATATCCTTTCGAGAGAAAACTGTCCTGTGCCTTCTCTTTTGAGGCTACACACTTAGACATACACGCAACATGAAAGCTTTTCGACTTACAACGTGTTGTTTAGGAAAAACAAGATAATTTCGCACGATGCGGGATTTCCTTAAAACGTGATTTTCTGAAAAATTTTGACGAAAGAAAATTCTCCTTTTGGTTCTCTTTAGATGCTACATGTTAAGACGTACACGCCACAACAATTCTTTTCGAGATACAACGTGTAGTTTTGGAGATACAAGCTAATTTTGTACGATGCGTTATTTCTTCTCGTAAAGAGTTTCCAATGCGTACGTATATGTCTTTACTCTGCAAAACTGTATTTCCTTATGAAGTGGTATTCTTACATATCCTTTCGAGAGAAAACTGTCCTGTGCCTTCTCTTTTGAGGCTACACACTTAGACATACACGCAACATGAAAGCTTTTCGACTTACAACGTGTTGTTTAGGAAAAACAAGATAATTTCGCACGATGCGGGATTTCCTTAAAACGTGATTTTCTGAAAAATTTTGACGAAAGAAAATTCTCCTTTTGGTTCTCTTTAGATGCTACATGTTAAGACGTACACGCCACAACAATTCTTTTCGAGATACAACGTGTAGTTTTGGAGATACAAGCTAATTTTGTACTATGCGTTATTTCTTCTCGTAAAGAGTTTCCAATGCGTACGTATATGTCTTTACTCTGCAAAACTGTATTTCCTTATGAAGTGGTATTCTTACATATCCTTTCGAGAGAAAACTGTCCTGTGCCTTCTCTTTTGAGGCTACACACGTAGACATACACGCAACATGAAAGCTTTTCGACTTACAACGTGTTGTTTAGGAAAAACAAGATAATTTCGCACGATGCGGGATTTCCTTAAAACGTGATTTTCTGAAAAATTTTGACGAAAGAAAATTCTCCTTTTGGTTCTCTTTAGATGCTACATGTTAAGACGTACACGCCACAACAATTCTTTTCGAGATACAACGTGTAGTTTTGGAGATACAAGCTAATTTTGTACGATGCGTTATTTCTTCTCGTAAAGAGTTTCCAATGCGTACGTATATGTCTTTACTCTGCAAAACTCTATTTCCTTATGAAGTGGTATTCTTACATATCCTTTCGAGAGAAAACTGTCCTGTGCCTTCTCTTTTGAGGCTACACACTTAGACATACACGCAACATGAAAGCTTTTCGACTTACAACGTGTTGTTTAGGAAAAACAAGATAATTTCGCACGATGCGGGATTTCCTTAAAACGTGATTTTCTGAAAAATTTTGACGAAAGAAAATTCTCCTTTTGGTTCTCTTTAGATGCTACATGTTAAGACGTACACGCCACAACAATTCTTTTCGAGATACAACGTGTAGTTTTGGAGATACAAGCTAATTTTGTACGATGCGTTATTTCTTCTCGTAAAGAGTTTCCAATGCGTACGTATATGTCTTTACTCTGCAAAACTGTATTTCCTTATGAAGTGGTATTCTTACATATCCTTTCGAGAGAAAACTGTCCTGTGCCTTCTCTTTTGAGGCTACACACTTAGACATACACGCAACATGAAAGCTTTTCGACTTACAACGTGTTGTTTAGGAAAAACAAGATAATTTCGCACGATGCGGGATTTCCTTAAAACGTGATTTTCTGAAAAATTTTGACGAAAGAAAATTCTCCTTTTGGTTCTCTTTAGATGCTACATGTTAAGACGTACACGCCACAACAATTCTTTTCGAGATACAACGTGTAGTTTTGGAGATACAAGCTAATTTTGTACTATGCGTTATTTCTTCTCGTAAAGAGTTTCCAATGCGTACGTATATGTCTTTACTCTGCAAAACTGTATTTCCTTATGAAGTGGTATTCTTACATATCCTTTCGAGAGAAAACTGTCCTGTGCCTTCTCTTTTGAGGCTACACACGTAGACATACACGCAACATGAAAGCTTTTCGACTTACAACGTGTTGTTTAGGAAAAACAAGATAATTTCGCAGGATGCGGGATTTCCTTAAAACGTGATTTTCTGAAAAATTTTGACGAAAGAAAATTCTCCTTTTGGTTCTCTTTAGATGCTACATGTTAAGACGTACACGCCACAACAATTCTTTTCGAGATACAACGTGTAGTTTTGGAGATACAAGCTAATTTTGTACGATGCGTTATTTCTTCTCGTAAAGAGTTTCCAATGCGTACGTATATGTCTTTACTCTGCAAAACTGTATTTCCTTATGAAGTGGTATTCTTACATATCCTTTCGAGAGAAAACTGTCCTGTGCCTTCTATTTTGAGGCTACACACTTAGACATACACGCAACATGAATGCTTTTCGACTTACAACGTGTTGTTTAGGAA
Source organism: Apodemus sylvaticus (assembly GCF_947179515.1). Classification (NCBI taxonomy): domain Eukaryota; kingdom Metazoa; phylum Chordata; class Mammalia; order Rodentia; family Muridae; genus Apodemus; species Apodemus sylvaticus. Next base: position 11,876 of record NW_026263444.1, read on the forward strand.
AAACAAGATAATTTCGCACGATGCGGGATTTCCTTAAAACGTGATTTTCTGAAAAATTTTGACGAAAGAAAATTCTCCTTTTGGTTCTCTTTAGATGCTACATGTTAAGACGTACACGCCACAACAATTCTTTTCGAGATACAACGTGTAGTTTTGGAGATACAAGCTAATTTTGTACGATGCGTTATTTCTTCTCGTAAAGAGTTTCCAATGCGTACGTATATGTCTTTACTCTGCAAAACTGTATTTCCTTATGAAGTGGTATTCTTACATATCCTTTCGAGAGAAAACTGTCCTGTGCCTTCTCTTTTGAGGCTACACACTTAGACATACACGCAACATGAAAGCTTTTCGACTTACAACGTGTTGTTTAGGAAAAACAAGATAATTTCGCACGATGCGGGATTTCCTTAAAACGTGATTTTCTGAAAAATTTTGACGAAAGAAAATTCTCCTTTTGGTTCTCTTTAGATGCTACATGTTAAGACGTACACGCCACAACAATTCTTTTCGAGATAAAACATGTAGTTTTGGAGATACAAGCTAATTTTGTACTATGCGTTATTTCTTCTCGTAAAGAGTTTCCAATGCGTACGTATATGTCTTTACTCTGCAAAACTCTATTTCCTTATGAAGTGGTATTCTTACATATCCTTTCGAGAGAAAACTGTCCTGTGCCTTCTCTTTTGAGGCTACACACGTAGACATACACGCAACATGAAAGCTTTTCGACTTACAACGTGTTGTTTAGGAAAAACAAGATAATTTCGCACGATGCGGGATTTCCTTAAAACGTGATTTTCTGAAAAATTTTGACGAAAGAAAATTCTCCTTTTGGTTCTCTTTAGATGCTACATGTTAAGACGTACACGCCACAACAATTCTTTTCGAGATACAACGTGTAGTTTTGGAGATACAAGCTAATTTTGTACGATGCGTTATTTCTTCTCGTAAAGAGTTTCCAATGCGTACGTATATGTCTTTACTCTGCAAAACTGTATTTCCTTATGAAGTGGTATTCTTACATATCCTTTCGAGAGAAAACTGTCCTGTGCCTTCTCTTTTGAGGCTACACACTTAGACATACACGCAACATGAAAGCTTTTCGACTTACAACGTGTTGTTTAGGAAAAACAAGATAATTTCGCACGATGCGGGATTTCCTTAAAACGTGATTTTCTGAAAAATTTTGACGAAAGAAAATTCTCCTTTTGGTTCTCTTTAGATGCTACATGTTAAGACGTACACGCCACAACAATTCTTTTCGAGATACAACGTGTAGTTTTGGAGATACAAGCTAATTTTGTACGATGCGTTATTTCTTCTCGTAAAGAGTTTCCAATGCGTACGTATATGTCTTTACTCTGCAAAACTGTATTTCCTTATGAAGTGGTATTCTTACATATCCTTTCGAGAGAAAACTGTCCTGTGCCTTCTATTTTGAGGCTACACACTTAGACATACACGCAACATGAATGCTTTTCGACTTACAACGTGTTGTTTAGGAAAAACAAGATAATTTCGCACGATGCGGGATTTCCTTAAAACGTGATTTTCTGAAAAATTTTGACGAAAGCAAATTCTCCTTTTGGTTCTCTTTAGATGCTACATGTTAAGACGTACACGCCACAACAATTCTTTTCGAGATACAACGTGTAGTTTTGGAGATACAAGCTAATTTTGTACGATGCGTTATTTCTTCTCGTAAAGAGTTTCCAATGCGTACGTATATGTCTTTACTCTGCAAAACTGTATTTCCTTATGAAGTGGTATTCTTACATATCCTTTCGAGAGAAAACTGTCCTGTGCCTTCTCTTTTGAGGCTACACACTTAGACATACACGCAACATGAAAGCTTTTCGACTTACAACGTGTTGTTTAGGAAAAACAAGATAATTTCGCACGATGCGGGATTTCCTTAAAACGTGATTTTCTGAAAAATTTTGACGAAAGAAAATTCTCCTTTTGGTTCTCTTTAGATGCTACATGTTAAGACGTACACGCCACAACAATTCTTTTCGAGATACAACGTGTAGTTTTGGAGATACAAGCTAATTTTGTACTATGCGTTATTTCTTCTCGTAAAGAGTTTCCAATGCGTACGTATATGTCTTTACTCTGCAAAACTGTATTTCCTTATGAAGTGGTATTCTTACATATCCTTTCGAGAGAAAACTGTCCTGTGCCTTCTCTTTTGAGGCTACACACGTAGACATACACGCAACATGAAAGCTTTTCGACTTACAACGTGTTGTTTAGGAAAAACAAGATAATTTCGCACGATGCGGGATTTCCTTAAAACGTGATTTTCTGAAAAATTTTGACGAAAGAAAATTCTCCTTTTGGTTCTCTTTAGATGCTACATGTTAAGACGTACACGCCACAACAATTCTTTTCGAGATACAACGTGTAGTTTTGGAGATACAAGCTAATTTTGTACGATGCGTTATTTCTTCTCGTAAAGAGTTTCCAATGCGTACGTATATGTCTTTACTCTGCAAAACTGTATTTCCTTATGAAGTGGTATTCTTACATATCCTTTCGAGAGAAAACTGTCCTGTGCCTTCTATTTTGAGGCTACACACTTAGACATACACGCAACATGAATGCTTTTCGACTTACAACGTGTTGTTTAGGAAAAACAAGATAATTTCGCACGATGCGGGATTTCCTTAAAACGTGATTTTCTGAAAAATTTTGACGAAAGAAAATTCTCCTTTTGGTTCTCTTTAGATGCTACATGTTAAGACGTACACGCCACAACAATTCTTTTCGAGATACAACGTGTAGTTTTGGAGATACAAGCTAATTTTGTACGATGCGTTATTTCTTCTCGTAAAGAGTTTCCAATGCGTACGTATATGTCTTTACTCTGCAAAACTGTATTTCCTTATGAAGTGGTATTCTTACATATCCTTTCGAGAGAAAACTGTCCTGTGCCTTCTCTTTTGAGGCTACACACTTAGACATACACGCAACATGAAAGCTTTTCGACTTACAACGTGTTGTTTAGGAAAAACAAGATAATTTCGCACGATGCGGGATTTCCTTAAAACGTGATTTTCTGAAAAATTTTGACGAAAGAAAATTCTCCTTTTGGTTCTCTTTAGATGCTACATGTTAAGACGTACACGCCACAACAATTCTTTTCGAGATAAAACATGTAGTTTTGGAGATACAAGCTAATTTTGTACTATGCGTTATTTCTTCTCGTAAAGAGTTTCCAATGCGTACGTATATGTCTTTACTCTGCAAAACTCTATTTCCTTATGAAGTGGTATTCTTACATATCCTTTCGAGAGAAAACTGTCCTGTGCCTTCTCTTTTGAGGCTACACACGTAGACATACACGCAACATGAAAGCTTTTCGACTTACAACGTGTTGTTTAGGAAAAACAAGATAATTTCGCACGATGCGGGATTTCCTTAAAACGTGATTTTCTGAAAAATTTTGACGAAAGAAAATTCTCCTTTTGGTTCTCTTTAGATGCTACATGTTAAGACGTACACGCCACAACAATTCTTTTCGAGATACAACGTGTAGTTTTGGAGATACAAGCTAATTTTGTACGATGCGTTATTTCTTCTCGTAAAGAGTTTCCAATGCGTACGTATATGTCTTTACTCTGCAAAACTGTATTTCCTTATGAAGTGGTATTCTTACATATCCTTTCGAGAGAAAACTGTCCTGTGCCTTCTCTTTTGAGGCTACACACTTAGACATACACGCAACATGAAAGCTTTTCGACTTACAACGTGTTGTTTAGGAAAAACAAGATAATTTCGCACGATGCGGGATTTCCTTAAAACGTGATTTTCTGAAAAATTTTGACGAAAGAAAATTCTCCTTTTGGTTCTCTTTAGATGCTACATGTTAAGACGTACACGCCACAACAATTCTTTTCGAGATACAACGTGTAGTTTTGGAGATACAAGCTAATTTTGTACGATGCGTTATTTCTTCTCGTAAAGAGTTTCCAATGCGTACGTATATGTCTTTACTCTGCAAAACTGTATTTCCTTATGAAGTGGTATTCTTACATATCCTTTCGAGAGAAAACTGTCCTGTGCCTTCTATTTTGAGGCTACACACTTAGACATACACGCAACATGAATGCTTTTCGACTTACAACGTGTTGTTTAGGAAAAACAAGATAATTTCGCACGATGCGGGATTTCCTTAAAACGTGATTTTCTGAAAAATTTTGACGAAAGAAAATTCTCCTTTTGGTTCTCTTTAGATGCTACATGTTAAGACGTACACGCCACAACAATTCTTTTCGAGATACAACGTGTAGTTTTGGAGATACAAGCTAATTTTGTACGATGCGTTATTTCTTCTCGTAAAGAGTTTCCAATGCGTACGTATATGTCTTTACTCTGCAAAACTGTATTTCCTTATGAAGTGGTATTCTTACATATCCTTTCGAGAGAAAACTGTCCTGTGCCTTCTCTTTTGAGGCTACACACTTAGACATACACGCAACATGAAAGCTTTTCGACTTACAACGTGTTGTTTAGGAAAAACAAGATAATTTCGCACGATGCGGGATTTCCTTAAAACGTGATTTTCTGAAAAATTTTGACGAAAGAAAATTCTCCTTTTGGTTCTCTTTAGATGCTACATGTTAAGACGTACACGCCACAACAATTCTTTTCGAGATAAAACATGTAGTTTTGGAGATACAAGCTAATTTTGTACTATGCGTTATTTCTTCTCGTAAAGAGTTTCCAATGCGTACGTATATGTCTTTACTCTGCAAAACTGTATTTCCTTATGAAGTGGTATTCTTACATATCCTTTCGAGAGAAAACTGTCCTGTGCCTTCTCTTTTGAGGCTACACACGTAGACATACACGCAACATGAAAGCTTTTCGACTTACAACGTGTTGTTTAGGAAAAACAAGATAATTTCGCACGATGCGGGATTTCCTTAAAACGTGATTTTCTGAAAAATTTTGACGAAAGAAAATTCTCCTTTTGGTTCTCTTTAGATGCTACATGTTAAGACGTACACGCCACAACAATTCTTTTCGAGATACAACGTGTAGTTTTGGAGATACAAGCTAATTTTGTACGATGCGTTATTTCTTCTCGTAAAGAGTTTCCAATGCGTACGTATATGTCTTTACTCTGCAAAACTGTATTTCCTTATGAAGTGGTATTCTTACATATCCTTTCGAGAGAAAACTGTCCTGTGCCTTCTCTTTTGAGGCTACACACTTAGACATACACGCAACATGAAAGCTTTTCGACTTACAACGTGTTGTTTAGGAAAAACAAGATAATTTCGCACGATGCGGGATTTCCTTAAAACGTGATTTTCTGAAAAATTTTGACGAAAGAAAATTCTCCTTTTGGTTCTCTTTAGATGCTACATGTTAAGACGTACACGCCACAACAATTCTTTTCGAGATACAACGTGTAGTTTTGGAGATACAAGCTAATTTTGTACGATGCGTTATTTCTTCTCGTAAAGAGTTTCCAATGCGTACGTATATGTCTTTACTCTGCAAAACTGTATTTCCTTATGAAGTGGTATTCTTACATATCCTTTCGAGAGAAAAACTGTCCTGTGCCTTCTCTTTTGAGGCTACACACGTAGACATACACGCAACATGAAAGCTTTTCGACTTACAACGTGTTGTTTAGGAAAAACAAGATAATTTCGCACGATGCGGGATTTCCTTAAAACGTGATTTTCTGAAAAATTTTGACGAAAGAAAATTCTCCTTTTGGTTCTCTTTAGATGCTACATGTTAAGACGTACACGCCACAACAATTCTTTTCGAGATACAACGTGTAGTTTTGGAGATACAAGCTAATTTTGTACGATGCGTTATTTCTTCTCGTAAAGAGTTTCCAATGCGTACGTATATGTCTTTACTCTGCAAAACTGTATTTCCTTATGAAGTGGTATTCTTACATATCCTTTCGAGAGAAAACTGTCCTGTGCCTTCTCTTTTGAGGCTACACACTTAGACATACACGCAACATGAAAGCTTTTCGACTTACAACGTGTTGTTTAGGAAAAACAAGATAATTTCGCACGATGCGGGATTTCCTTAAAACGTGATTTTCTGAAAAATTTTGACGAAAGAAAAATTCTCCTTTTGGTTCTCTTTAGATGCTACATGTTAAGACGTACACGCCACAACAATTCTTTTCGAGATACAACGTGTAGTTTTTGGAGATACAAGCTAATTTTGTACGATGCGTTATTTCTTCTCGTAAAGAGTTTCCAATGCGTACGTATATGTCCTTTACTCTGCAAAACTGTATTTCCTTATGAAGTGGTATTCTTACATATCCTTTCGAGAGAAAACTGTCCTGTGCCTTCTCTTTTGAGGCTACACACTTAGACATACACGCAACATGAAAGCTTTTCGACTTTACAACGTGTTGTTTAGGAAAAACAAGATAATTTCGCACGATGCGGGATTTCCTTAAAACGTGATTTTCTGAAAAATTTTGACGAAAGAAAATTCTCCTTTTGGTTCTCTTTAGATGCTACATGTTAAGACGTACACGCCACAACAATTCTTTTCGAGATACAACGTGTAGTTTTGGAGATACAAGCTAATTTTGTACTATGCGTTATTTCTTCTCGTAAAGAGTTTCCAATGCGTACGTATATGTCTTTACTCTGCAAAACTGTATTTCCTCATGAAGTGGTATTCTTACATATCCTTTCGAGAGAAAACTGTCCTGTGCCTTCTCTTTTGAGGCTACACACGTAGACATACACGCAACATGAAAGCTTTTCGACTTACAACGTGTTGTTTAGGAAAAAACAAGATAATTTCGCACGATGCGGGATTTCCTTAAAACGTGATTTTCTGAAAAATTTTGACGAAAGAAAATTCTCCTTTTGGTTCTCTTTAGATGCTACATGTTAAGACGTACACGCCACAACAATTCTTTTCGAGATACAACGTGTAGTTTTGGAGATACAAGCTAATTTTGTACGATGCGTTATTTCTTCTCGTAAGAGTTTCCAATGCGTACGTATATGTCTTTACTCTGCAAAACTGTATTTCCTTATGAAGTGGTATTCTTACATATCCTTTCGAGAGAAAACTGTCCTGTGCCTTCTATTTTGAGGCTACACACTTAGACATACACGCAACATGAATGCTTTTTCGACTTACAACGTGTTGTTTAGGAAAAACAAGATAATTTCGCACGATGCGGGGATTTCCTTAAAACGTGATTTTCTGAAAAATTTTGACGAAAGAAAATTCTCCGTTTGGTTCTCTTTAGATGCTACATGTTAAGACGTACACGCCACAACAATTCTTTTCGAGATACAACGTGTAGTTTTGGAGATACAAGCTAATTTTGTACGATGCGTTATTTCTTCTCGTAAAGAGTTTCCAATGCGTACGTATATGTCTTTACTCTGCAAAACTGTATTTCCTTATGAAGTGGTATTCTTACATATCCTTTCGAGAGAAAACTGTCCCTGTGCCTTCTCTTTTGAGGCTACACACTTAGACATACACGCAACATGAAAGCTTTTCGACTTACAACGTGGTTGTTTAGGAAAAACAAGATAATTTCGCACGATGCGGGATTTCCTTAAAACGTGATTTTCTGAAAAATTTTGACGAAAGAAAATTCTCCTTTTGGTTCTCTTTAGATGCTACATGTTAAGACGTACACGCCACAACAATTCTTTTCGAGATACAACGTGTAGTTTTGGAGATACAAGCTAATTTTGTACGATGCGTTATTTCTTCTCGTAAAGAGTTTCCAATGCGTACGTATATGTCTTTACTCTGCAAAACTGTATTTCCTTATGAAGTGGTATTCTTACATATCCTTTCGAGAGAAAACTGTCCTGTGCCTTCTCTTTTGAGGCTACACACTTAGACATACACGCAACATGAAAGCTTTTCGACTTACAACGTGTTGTTTAGGAAAAACAAGATAATTTCGCACGATGCGGGATTTCCTTAAAACGTGATTTTCTGAAAAATTTTTGACGAAAGAAAATTCTCCTTTTGGTTCTCTTTAGATGCTACATGTTAAGACGTACACGCCACAACAATTCTTTTCGAGATAAAACATGTAGTTTTGGGAGATACAAGCTAATTTTGTACTATGCGTTATTTCTTCTCGTAAAGAGTTTCCAATGCGTACGTATATGTCTTTACTCTGCAAAACTCTATTTCCTTATGAAGTGGTATTCTTACATATCCTTTCGAGAGAAAACTGTCCTGTGCCTTCTCTTTTGAGGCTACACACGTAGACATACACGCAACATGAAAGCTTTTCGACTTACAACGTGTTGTTTAGGAAAAACAAGATAATTTCGCACGATGCGGGATTTCCTTAAAACGTGATTTTCTGAAAAAATTTTGACGAAAGAAAATTCTCCTTTTGGTTCTCTTTAGATGCTACATGTTAAGACGTACACGCCACAACAATTCTTTTCGAGATACAACGTGTAGTTTTGGAGATACAAGCTAATTTTGTACGATGCGTTATTTCTTCTCGTAAAGAGTTTCCAATGCGTACGTATATGTCTTTACTCTGCAAAACTGTATTTCCTTATGAAGTGGTATTCTTACATATCCTTTCGAGAGAAAACTGTCCTGTGCCTTCTCTTTTGAGGCTACACACTTAGACATACACGCAACATGAAAGCTTTTCGACTTACAACGTGTTGTTTAGGAAAAACAAGATAATTTCGCACGATGCGGGATTTCCTTAAAACGTGATTTTCTGAAAAATTTTGACGAAAGAAAATTCTCCTTTTGGTTCTCTTTAGATGCTACATGTTAAGAAGTACACGCCACAACAATTCTTTTCGAGATACAACGTGTAGTTTTGGAGATACAAGCTAATTTTGTACGATGCGTTATTTCTTCTCGTAAAGAGTTTTCCAATGCGTACGTATATGTCTTTACTCTGCAAAACTGTATTTCCTTATGAAGTGGTATTCTTACATATCCTTTCGAGAGAAAACTGTCCTGTGCCTTCTCTTTTGAGGCTACACACTTAGACATACACGCAACATGAAAGCTTTTCGACTTACAACGTGTTGTTTAGGAAAAACAAGATAATTTCGCACGATGCGGGATTTCCTTAAAACGTGATTTTCTGAAAAATTTTGACGAAAGAAAATTCTTTTAGATGCTACATGTTAAGACGTACACGCCACAACAATTCTTTTCGAGATACAACGTGTAGTTTTGGAGATACAAGCTAATTTTGTACTATGCGTTATTTCTTCTCGTAAAGAGTTTCCAATGCGTACGTATATGTCTTTACTCTGCAAAACTGTATTTCCTTATGAAGTGGTATTCTTACATATCCTTTCGAGAGAAAACTGTCCTGTGCCTTCTCTTTTGAGGCTACACACGTAGACATACACGCAACATGAAAGCTTTTCGACTTACAACGTGTTGTTTAGGAAAAACAAGATAATTTCGCACGATGCGGGATTTCCTTAAAACGTGATTTTCTGAAAAATTTTGACGAAAGAAAATTCTCCTTTTGGTTCTCTTTAGATGCTACATGTTAAGACGTACACGCCACAACAATTCTTTTCGAGATACAACGTGTAGTTTTGGAGATACAAGCTAATTTTGTACGATGCGTTATTTCTTCTCGTAAAGAGTTTCCAATGCGTACGTATATGTCTTTACTCTGCAAAACTGTATTTCCTTATGAAGTGGTATTCTTACATATCCTTTCGAGAGAAAACTGTCCTGTGCCTTCTCTTTTGAGGCTACACACTTAGACATACACGCAACATGAAAGCTTTTCGACTTACAACGTGTTGTTTAGGAAAAACAAGATAATTTCGCACGATGCGGGATTTCCTTAAAACGTGATTTTCTGAAAAATTTTGACGAAAGAAAATTCTCCTTTTGGTTCTCTTTAGATGCTACATGTTAAGACGTACACGCCACAACAATTCTTTTCGAGATACAACGTGTAGTTTTGGAGATACAAGCTAATTTTGTACGATGCGTTATTTCTTCTCGTAAAGAGTTTCCAATGCGTACGTATATGTCTTTACTCTGCAAAACTGTATTTCCTTATGAAGTGGTATTCTTACATATCCTTTCGAGAGAAAACTGTCCTGTGCCTTCTCTTTTGAGGCTACACACTTAGACATACACGCAACATGAAAGCTTTTCGACTTACAACGTGTTGTTTAGGAAAAACAAGATAATTTCGCACGATGCGGGATTTCCTTAAAACGTGATTTTCTGAAAAATTTTGACGAAAGAAAATTCTCCTTTTGGTTCTCTTTAGATGCTACATGTTAAGACGTACACGCCACAACAATTCTTTTCGAGATACAACGTGTAGTTTTGGAGATACAAGCTAATTTTGTACTATGCGTTATTTCTTCTCGTAAAGAGTTTCCAATGCGTACGTATATGTCTTTACTCTGCAAAACTGTATTTCCTTATGAAGTGGTATTCTTACATATCCTTTCGAGAGAAAACTGTCCTGTGCCTTCTCTTTTGAGGCTACACACGTAGACATACACGCAACATGAAAGCTTTTCGACTTACAACGTGTTGTTTAGGAAAAACAAGATAATTTCGCACGATGCGGGATTTCCTTAAAACGTGATTTTCTGAAAAATTTTGACGAAAGAAAATTCTCCTTTTGGTTCTCTTTAGATGCTACATGTTAAGACGTACACGCCACAACAATTCTTTTCGAGATACAACGTGTAGTTTTGGAGATACAAGCTAATTTTGTACGATGCGTTATTTCTTCTCGTAAAGAGTTTCCAATGCGTACGTATATGTCTTTACTCTGCAAAACTGTATTTCCTTATGAAGTGGTATTCTTACATATCCTTTCGAGAGAAAACTGTCCTGTGCCTTCTATTTTGAGGCTACACACTTAGACATACACGCAACATGAATGCTTTTCGACTTACAACGTGTTGTTTAGGAAAAACAAGATAATTTCGCACGATGCGGGATTTCCTTAAAACGTGATTTTCTGAAAAATTTTGACGAAAGAAAATTCTCCTTTTGGTTCTCTTTAGATGCTACATGTTAAGACGTACACGCCACAACAATTCTTTTCGAGATACAACGTGTAGTTTTGGAGATACAAGCTAATTTTGTACGATGCGTTATTTCTTCTCGTAAAGAGTTTCCAATGCGTACGTATATGTCTTTACTCTGCAAAACTGTATTTCCTTATGAAGTGGTATTCTTACATATCCTTTCGAGAGAAAACTGTCCTGTGCCTTCTCTTTTGAGGCTACACACTTAGACATACACGCAACATGAAAGCTTTTCGACTTACAACGTGTTGTTTAGGAAAAACAAGATAATTTCGCACGATGCGGGATTTCCTTAAAACGTGATTTTCTGAAAAATTTTGACGAAAGAAAATTCTCCTTTTGGTTCTCTTTAGATGCTACATGTTAAGACGTACACGCCACAACAATTCTTTTCGAGATACAACGTGTAGTTTTGGAGATACAAGCTAATTTTGTACGATGCGTTATTTCTTCTCGTAAAGAGTTTCCAATGCGTACGTATATGTCTTTACTCTGCAAAACTCTATTTCCTTATGAAGTGGTATTCTTACATATCCTTTCGAGAGAAAACTGTCCTGTGCCTTCTCTTTTGAGGCTACACACTTAGACATACACGCAACATGAAAGCTTTTCGACTTACAACGTGTTGTTTAGGAAAAACAAGATAATTTCGCACGATGCGGGATTTCCTTAAAACGTGATTTTCTGAAAAATTTTGACGAAAGAAAATTCTCCTTTTGGTTCTCTTTAGATGCTACATGTTAAGACGTACACGCCACAACAATTCTTTTCGAGATAAAACATGTAGTTTTGGAGATACAAGCTAATTTTGTACTATGCGTTATTTCTTCTCGTAAAGAGTTTCCAATGCGTACGTATATGTCTTTACTCTGCAAAACTCTATTTCCTTATGAAGTGGTATTCTTACATATCCTTTCGAGAGAAAACTGTCCTGTGCCTTCTCTTTTGAGGCTACACACGTAGACATACACGCAACATGAAAGCTTTTCGACTTACAACGTGTTGTTTAGGAAAAACAAGATAATTTCGCACGATGCGGGATTTCCTTAAAACGTGATTTTCTGAAAAATTTTGACGAAAGAAAATTCTCCTTTTGGTTCTCTTTAGATGCTACATGTTAAGACGTACACGCCACAACAATTCTTTTCGAGATACAACGTGTAGTTTTGGAGATACAAGCTAATTTTGTACGATGCGTTATTTCTTCTCGTAAAGAGTTTCCAATGCGTACGTATATGTCTTTACTCTGCAAAACTGTATTTCCTTATGAAGTGGTATTCTTACATATCCTTTCGAGAGAAAACTGTCCTGTGCCTTCTCTTTTGAGGCTACACACTTAGACATACACGCAACATGAAAGCTTTTCGACTTACAACGTGTTGTTTAGGAAAAACAAGATAATTTCGCACGATGCGGGATTTCCTTAAAACGTGATTTTCTGAAAAATTTTGACGAAAGAAAATTCTCCTTTTGGTTCTCTTTAGATGCTACATGTTAAGACGTACACGCCACAACAATTCTTTTCGAGATACAACGTGTAGTTTTGGAGATACAAGCTAATTTTGTACGATGCGTTATTTCTTCTCGTAAAGAGTTTCCAATGCGTACGTATATGTCTTTACTCTGCAAAACTGTATTTCCTTATGAAGTGGTATTCTTACATATCCTTTCGAGAGAAAACTGTCCTGTGCCTTCTCTTTTGAGGCTACACACTTAGACATACACGCAACATGAAAGCTTTTCGACTTACAACGTGTTGTTTAGGAAAAACAAGATAATTTCGCACGATGCGGGATTTCCTTAAAACGTGATTTTCTGAAAAATTTTGACGAAAGAAAATTCTCCTTTTGGTTCTCTTTAGATGCTACATGTTAAGACGTACACGCCACAACAATTCTTTTCGAGATACAACGTGTAGTTTTGGAGATACAAGCTAATTTTGTACTATGCGTTATTTCTTCTCGTAAAGAGTTTCCAATGCGTACGTATATGTCTTTACTCTGCAAAACTGTATTTCCTTATGAAGTGGTATTCTTACATATCCTTTCGAGAGAAAACTGTCCTGTGCCTTCTCTTTTGAGGCTACACACGTAGACATACACGCAACATGAAAGCTTTTCGACTTACAACGTGTTGTTTAGGAAAAACAAGATAATTTCGCACGATGCGGGATTTCCTTAAAACGTGATTTTCTGAAAAATTTTGACGAAAGAAAATTCTCCTTTTGGTTCTCTTTAGATGCTACATGTTAAGACGTACACGCCACAACAATTCTTTTCGAGATACAACGTGTAGTTTTGGAGATACAAGCTAATTTTGTACGATGCGTTATTTCTTCTCGTAAAGAGTTTCCAATGCGTACGTATATGTCTTTACTCTGCAAAACTGTATTTCCTTATGAAGTGGTATTCTTACATATCCTTTCGAGAGAAAACTGTCCTGTGCCTTCTATTTTGAGGCTACACACTTAGACATACACGCAACATGAATGCTTTTCGACTTACAACGTGTTGTTTAGGAAAAACAAGATAATTTCGCACGATGCGGGATTTCCTTAAAACGTGATTTTCTGAAAAATTTTGACGAAAGAAAATTCTCCTTTTGGTTCTCTTTAGATGCTACATGTTAAGACGTACACGCCACAACAATTCTTTTCGAGATACAACGTGTAGTTTTGGAGATACAAGCTAATTTTGTACGATGCGTTATTTCTTCTCGTAAAGAGTTTCCAATGCGTACGTATATGTCTTTACTCTGCAAAACTGTATTTCCTTATGAAGTGGTATTCTTACATATCCTTTCGAGAGAAAACTGTCCTGTGCCTTCTCTTTTGAGGCTACACACGTAGACATACACGCAACATGAAAGCTTTTCGACTTACAACGTGTTGTTTAGGAAAAACAAGATAATTTCGCACGATGCGGGATTTCCTTAAAACGTGATTTTCTGAAAAATTTTGACGAAAGAAAATTCTCCTTTTGGTTCTCTTTAGATGCTACATGTTAAGACGTACACGCCACAACAATTCTTTTCGAGATACAACGTGTAGTTTTGGAGATACAAGCTAATTTTGTACGATGCGTTATTTCTTCTCGTAAAGAGTTTCCAATGCGTACGTATATGTCTTTACTCTGCAAAACTGTATTTCCTTATGAAGTGGTATTCTTACATATCCTTTCGAGAGAAAACTGTCCTGTGCCTTCTCTTTTGAGGCTACACACTTAGACATACACGCAACATGAAAGCTTTTCGACTTACAACGTGTTGTTTAGGAAAAACAAGATAATTTCGCACGATGCGGGATTTCCTTAAAACGTGATTTTCTGAAAAATTTTGACGAAAGAAAATTCTCCTTTTGGTTCTCTTTAGATGCTACATGTTAAGACGTACACGCCACAACAATTCTTTTCGAGATACAACGTGTAGTTTTGGAGATACAAGCTAATTTTGTACGATGCGTTATTTCTTCTCGTAAAGAGTTTCCAATGCGTACGTATATGTCTTTACTCTGCAAAACTGTATTTCCTTATGAAGTGGTATTCTTACATATCCTTTCGAGAGAAAACTGTCCTGTGCCTTCTCTTTTGAGGCTACACACTTAGACATACACGCAACATGAAAGCTTTTCGACTTACAACGTGTTGTTTAGGAAAAACAAGATAATTTCGCACGATGCGGGATTTCCTTAAAACGTGATTTTCTGAAAAATTTTGACGAAAGAAAATTCTCCTTTTGGTTCTCTTTAGATGCTACATGTTAAGACGTACACGCCACAACAATTCTTTTCGAGATACAACGTGTAGTTTTGGAGATACAAGCTAATTTTGTACGATGCGTTATTTCTTCTCCTAAAGAGTTTCCAATGCGTACGTATATGTCTTTACTCTGCAAAACTGTATTTCCTTATGAAGTGGTATTCTTACATATCCTTTCGAGAGAAAACTGTCCTGTGCCTTCTCTTTTGAGGCTACACACGTAGACATACACGCAACATGAAAGCTTTTCGACTTACAACGTGTTGTTTAGGAAAAACAAGATAATTTCGCACGATGCGGGATTTCCTTAAAACGTGATTTTCTGAAAAATTTTGACGAAAGAAAATTCTCCTTTTGGTTCTCTTTAGATGCTACATGTTAAGACGTACACGCCACAACAATTCTTTTCGAGATACAACGTGTAGTTTTGGAGATACAAGCTAATTTTGTACGATGCGTTATTTCTTCTCGTAAAGAGTTTCCAATGCGTACGTATATGTCTTTACTCTGCAAAACTGTATTTCCTTATGAAGTGGTATTCTTACATATCCTTTCGAGAGAAAACTGTCCTGTGCCTTCTATTTTGAGGCTACACACTTAGACATACACGCAACATGAATGCTTTTCGACTTACAACGTGTTGTTTAGGAAAAACAAGATAATTTCGCACGATGCGGGATTTCCTTAAAACGTGATTTTCTGAAAAATTTTGACGAAAGAAAATTCTCCTTTTGGTTCTCTTTAGATGCTACATGTTAAGACGTACACGCCACAACAATTCTTTTCGAGATACAACGTGTAGTTTTGGAGATACAAGCTAATTTTGTACGATGCGTTATTTCTTCTCGTAAAGAGTTTCCAATGCGTACGTATATGTCTTTACTCTGCAAAACTGTATTTCCTTATGAAGTGGTATTCTTACATATCCTTTCGAGAGAAAACTGTCCTGTGCCTTCTCTTTTGAGGCTACACACTTAGACATACACGCAACATGAAAGCTTTTCGACTTACAACGTGTTGTTTAGGAAAAACAAGATAATTTCGCACGATGCGGGATTTCCTTAAAACGTGATTTTCTGAAAAATTTTGACGAAAGAAAATTCTCCTTTTGGTTCTCTTTAGATGCTACATGTTAAGACGTACACGCCACAACAATTCTTTTCGAGATACAACGTGTAGTTTTGGAGATACAAGCTAATTTTGTACGATGCGTTATTTCTTCTCGTAAAGAGTTTCCAATGCGTACGTATATGTCTTTACTCTGCAAAACTCTATTTCCTTATGAAGTGGTATTCTTACATATCCTTTCGAGAGAAAACTGTCCTGTGCCTTCTCTTTTGAGGCTACACACTTAGACATACACGCAACATGAAAGCTTTTCGACTTACAACGTGTTGTTTAGGAAAAACAAGATAATTTCGCACGATGCGGGATTTCCTTAAAACGTGATTTTCTGAAAAATTTTGACGAAAGAAAATTCTCCTTTTGGTTCTCTTTAGATGCTACATGTTAAGACGTACACGCCACAACAATTCTTTTCGAAATAAAACATGTAGTTTTGGAGATACAAGCTAATTTTGTACTATGCGTTATTTCTTCTCGTAAAGAGTTTCCAATGCGTACGTATATGTCTTTACTCTGCAAAACTCTATTTCCTTATGAAGTGGTATTCTTACATATCCTTTCGAGAGAAAACTGTCCTGTGCCTTCTCTTTTGAGGCTACACACTTAGACATACACGCAACATGAAAGCTTTTCGACTTACAACGTGTTGTTTAGGAAAAACAAGATAATTTCTCACGATGCGGGATTTCCTTAAAACGTGATTTTCTGAAAAATTTTGACGAAAGAAAATTCTCCTTTTGGTTCTCTTTAAATGCTACATGTTAAGACGTACACGCCACAACCATTCTTTTCGAGATACAACGTGTAGTTTTGGAGATACAAGCTAATTTTGTACTATGCGTTATTTCTTCTCGTAAAGAGTTTCCAATGCGTACGTATATGTCTTTACTCTGCAAAACTGTATTTCCTTATGAAGTGGTATTCTTACATATCCTTTCGAGAGAAAACTGTCCTGTGCCTTCTCTTTTGAGGCTACACACTTAGACATACACGCAACATGAAAGCTTTTCGACTTACAACGTGTTGTTTAGGAAAAACAAGATAATTTCGCACGATGCGGGATTTCCTTAAAACGTGATTTTCTGAAAAATTTTGACGAAAGAAAATTCTCCTTTTGGTTCTCTTTAGATGCTACATGTTAAGACGTACACGCCACAACAATTCTTTTCGAGATACAACGTGTAGTTTTGGAGATACAAGCTAATTTTGTACTATGCGTTATTTCTTCTCGTAAAGAGTTTCCAATGCGTACGTATATGTCTTTACTCTGCAAAACTGTATTTCCTTATGAAGTGGTATTCTTACATATCCTTTCGAGAGAAAACTGTCCTGTGCCTTCTCTTTTGAGGCTACACACTTAGACATACACGCAACATGAAAGCTTTTCGACTTACAACGTGTTGTTTAGGAAAAACAAGATAATTTCGCACGATGCGGGATTTCCTTAAAACGTGATTTTCTGAAAAATTTTGACGAAAGAAAATTCTCCTTTTGGTTCTCGTTAGATGCTACATGTTAAGACGTACACGCCACAACAATTCTTTTCGAGATACAACGTGTAGTTTTGGAGATACAAGCTAATATTGTACTATGCGTTATTTCTTCTCGTAAAGAGTTTCCAATGCGTACGTATATGTCTTTACTCTGCAAAACTGTATTTCCTTATGAAGTGGTATTCTTACATATCCTTTCGAGAGAAAACTGTCCTGTGCCTTCTCTTTTGAGGCTACACACGTAGACATACACGCAACATGAAAGCTTTTCGACTTACAACGTGTTGTTTAGGAAAAACAAGATAATTTCGCACGATGCGGGATTTCCTTAAAACGTGATTTTCTGAAAAATTTTGACGAAAGAAAATTCTCCTTTTGGTTCTCTTTAGATGCTACATGTTAAGACGTACACGCCACAACAATTCTTTTCGAGATACAACGTGTAGTTTTGGAGATACAAGCTAATTTTGTACGATGCGTTATTTCTTCTAGTAAAGAGTTTCCAATGCGTACGTATATGTCTTTACTCTGCAAAACTGTATTTCCTTATGAAGTGGTATTCTTACATATCCTTTCGAGAGAAAACTGTCCTGTGCCTTCTCTTTTGAGGCTACACACTTAGACATACACGCAACATGAAAGCTTTTCGACTTACAACGTGTTGTTTAGGAAAAACAAGATAATTTCGCACGATGCGGGATTTCCTTAAAACGTGATTTTCTGAAAAATTTTGACGAAAGAAAATTCTCCTTTTGGTTCTCTTTAGATGCTACATGTTAAGACGTACACGCCACAACAATTCTTTTCGAGATACAACGTGTAGTTTTGGAGATACAAGCTAATTTTGTACGATGCGTTATTTCTTCTCGTAAAGAGTTTCCAATGCGTACGTATATGTCTTTACTCTGCAAAACTGTATTTCCTTATGAAGTGGTATTCTTACATATCCTTTCGAGAGAAAACTGTCCTGTGCCTTCTCTTTTGAGGCTACACACTTAGACATACACGCAACATGAAAGCTTTTCGACTTACAACGTGTTGTTTAGGAAAAACAAGATAATTTCGCACGATGCGGGATTTCCTTAAAACGTGATTTTCTGAAAAATTTTGACGAAAGAAAATTCTCCTTTTGGTTCTCTTTAGATGCTACATGTTAAGACGTACACGCCACAACAATTCTTTTCGAGATACAACGTGTAGTTTTGGAGATACAAGCTAATTTTGTACTATGCGTTATTTCTTCTCGTAAAGAGTTTCCAATGCGTACGTATATGTCTTTACTCTGCAAAACTGTATTTCCTTATGAAGTGGTATTCTTACATATCCTTTCGAGAGAAAACTGTCCTGTGCCTTCTCTTTTGAGGCTACACACGTAGACATACACGCAACATGAAAGCTTTTCGACTTACAACGTGTTGTTTAGGAAAAACAAGATAATTTCGCACGATGCGGGATTTCCTTAAAACGTGATTTTCTGAAAAATTTTGACGAAAGAAAATTCTCCTTTTGGTTCTCTT
Organism: Apodemus sylvaticus; assembly: GCF_947179515.1. Taxonomy (NCBI): domain Eukaryota; kingdom Metazoa; phylum Chordata; class Mammalia; order Rodentia; family Muridae; genus Apodemus; species Apodemus sylvaticus. The sequence continues at coordinate 30,817 of NW_026263444.1, forward strand.
TAGATGCTACATGTTAAGACGTACACGCCACAACAATTCTTTTCGAGATACAACGTGTAGTTTTGGAGATACAAGCTAATTTTGTACGATGCGTTATTTCTTCTCGTAAAGAGTTTCCAATGCGTACGTATATGTCTTTATTCTGCAAAACTCTATTTCCTTATGAAGTGGTATTCTTACATATCCTTTCGAGAGAAAACTGTCCTGTGCCTTCTCTTTTGAGGCTACACACTTAGACATACACGCAACATGAAAGCTTTTCGACTTACAACGTGTTGTTTAGGAAAAACAAGATAATTTCGCACGATGCGGGATTTCCTTAAAACGTGATTTTCTGAAAAATTTTGACGAAAGAAAATTCTCCTTTTGGTTCTCTTTAGATGCTACATGTTAAGACGTACACGCCACAACAATTCTTTTTGAGATACAACGTGTAGTTTTGGAGATACAAGCTAATTTTGTACTATGCGTTATTTCTTCTCGTAAAGAGTTTCCAATGCGTACGTATATGTCTTTACTCTGCAAAACTGTATTTCCTTATGAAGTGGTATTCTTACATATCCTTTCGAGAGAAAACTGTCCTGTGCCTTCTCTTTTGAGGCTACACACTTAGACATACACGCAACATGAAAGCTTTTCGACTTACAACGTGTTGTTTAGGAAAAACAAGATAATTTCGCACGATGCGGGATTTCCTTAAAACGTGATTTTCTGAAAAATTTTGACGAAAGAAAATTCTCCTTTTGGTTCTCTTTAGATGCTACATGTTAAGACGTACACGCCACAACAATTCTTTTCGAGATACAACGTGTAGTTTTGGAGATACAAGCTAATTTTGTACTATGCGTTATTTCTTCTCGTAAAGAGTTTCCAATGCGTACGTATATGTCTTTACTCTGCAAAACTGTATTTCCTTATGAAGTGGTATTCTTACATATCCTTTCGAGAGAAAACTGTCCTGTGCCTTCTCTTTTGAGGCTACACACGTAGACATACACGCAACATGAAAGCTTTTCGACTTACAACGTGTTGTTTAGGAAAAACAAGATAATTTCGCACGATGCGGGATTTCCTTAAAACGTGATTTTCTGAAAAATTTTGACGAAAGAAAATTCTCCTTTTGGTTCTCTTTAGATGCTACATGTTAAGACGTACACGCCACAACAATTCTTTTCGAGATACAACGTGTAGTTTTGGAGATACAAGCTAATTTTGTACGATGCGTTATTTCTTCTCGTAAAGAGTTTCCAATGCGTACGTATATGTCTTTACTCTGCAAAACTGTATTTCCTTATGAAGTGGTATTCTTACATATCCTTTCGAGAGAAAACTGTCCTGTGCCTTCTATTTTGAGGCTACACACTTAGACATACACGCAACATGAATGCTTTTCGACTTACAACGTGTTGTTTAGGAAAAACAAGATAATTTCGCACGATGCGGGATTTCCTTAAAACGTGATTTTCTGAAAAATTTTGACGAAAGAAAATTCTCCTTTTGGTTCTCTTTAGATGCTACATGTTAAGACGTACACGCCACAACAATTCTTTTCGAGATACAACGTGTAGTTTTGGAGATACAAGCTAATTTTGTACGATGCGTTATTTCTTCTCGTAAAGAGTTTCCAATGCGTACGTATATGTCTTTACTCTGCAAAACTGTATTTCCTTATGAAGTGGTATTCTTACATATCCTTTCGAGAGAAAACTGTCCTGTGCCTTCTCTTTTGAGGCTACACACTTAGACATACACGCAACATGAAAGCTTTTCGACTTACAACGTGTTGTTTAGGAAAAACAAGATAATTTCGCACGATGCGGGATTTCCTTAAAACGTGATTTTCTGAAAAATTTTGACGAAAGAAAATTCTCCTTTTGGTTCTCTTTAGATGCTACATGTTAAGACGTACACGCCACAACAATTCTTTTCGAGATAAAACATGTAGTTTTGGAGATACAAGCTAATTTTGTACTATGCGTTATTTCTTCTCGTAAAGAGTTTCCAATGCGTACGTATATGTCTTTACTCTGCAAAACTCTATTTCCTTATGAAGTGGTATTCTTACATATCCTTTCGAGAGAAAACTGTCCTGTGCCTTCTCTTTTGAGGCTACACACGTAGACATACACGCAACATGAAAGCTTTTCGACTTACAACGTGTTGTTTAGGAAAAACAAGATAATTTCGCACGATGCGGGATTTCCTTAAAACGTGATTTTCTGAAAAATTTTGACGAAAGAAAATTCTCCTTTTGGTTCTCTTTAGATGCTACATGTTAAGACGTACACGCCACAACAATTCTTTTCGAGATACAACGTGTAGTTTTGGAGATACAAGCTAATTTTGTACGATGCGTTATTTCTTCTCGTAAAGAGTTTCCAATGCGTACGTATATGTCTTTACTCTGCAAAACTGTATTTCCTTATGAAGTGGTATTCTTACATATCCTTTCGAGAGAAAACTGTCCTGTGCCTTCTCTTTTGAGGCTACACACTTAGACATACACGCAACATGAAAGCTTTTCGACTTACAACGTGTTGTTTAGGAAAAACAAGATAATTTCGCACGATGCGGGATTTCCTTAAAACGTGATTTTCTGAAAAATTTTGACGAAAGAAAATTCTCCTTTTGGTTCTCTTTAGATGCTACATGTTAAGACGTACACGCCACAACAATTCTTTTCGAGATACAACGTGTAGTTTTGGAGATACAAGCTAATTTTGTACGATGCGTTATTTCTTCTCGTAAAGAGTTTCCAATGCGTACGTATATGTCTTTACTCTGCAAAACTGTATTTCCTTATGAAGTGGTATTCTTACATATCCTTTCGAGAGAAAACTGTCCTGTGCCTTCTCTTTTGAGGCTACACACTTAGACATACACGCAACATGAAAGCTTTTCGACTTACAACGTGTTGTTTAGGAAAAACAAGATAATTTCGCACGATGCGGGATTTCCTTAAAACGTGATTTTCTGAAAAATTTTGACGAAAGAAAATTCTCCTTTTGGTTCTCTTTAGATGCTACATGTTAAGACGTACACGCCACAACAATTCTTTTCGAGATACAACGTGTAGTTTTGGAGATACAAGCTAATTTTGTACTATGCGTTATTTCTTCTCGTAAAGAGTTTCCAATGCGTACGTATATGTCTTTACTCTGCAAAACTGTATTTCCTTATGAAGTGGTATTCTTACATATCCTTTCGAGAGAAAACTGTCCTGTGCCTTCTCTTTTGAGGCTACACACGTAGACATACACGCAACATGAAAGCTTTTCGACTTACAACGTGTTGTTTAGGAAAAACAAGATAATTTCGCACGATGCGGGATTTCCTTAAAACGTGATTTTCTGAAAAATTTTGACGAAAGAAAATTCTCCTTTTGGTTCTCTTTAGATGCTACATGTTAAGACGTACACGCCACAACAATTCTTTTCGAGATACAACGTGTAGTTTTGGAGATACAAGCTAATTTTGTACGATGCGTTATTTCTTCTCGTAAAGAGTTTCCAATGCGTACGTATATGTCTTTACTCTGCAAAACTGTATTTCCTTATGAAGTGGTATTCTTACATATCCTTTCGAGAGAAAACTGTCCTGTGCCTTCTCTTTTGAGGCTACACACTTAGACATACACGCAACATGAAAGCTTTTCGACTTACAACGTGTTGTTTAGGAAAAACAAGATAATTTCGCACGATGCGGGATTTCCTTAAAACGTGATTTTCTGAAAAATTTTGACGAAAGAAAATTCTCCTTTTGGTTCTCTTTAGATGCTACATGTTAAGACGTACACGCCACAACAATTCTTTTCGAGATACAACGTGTAGTTTTGGAGATACAAGCTAATTTTGTACGATGCGTTATTTCTTCTCGTAAAGAGTTTCCAATGCGTACGTATATGTCTTTATTCTGCAAAACTCTATTTCCTTATGAAGTGGTATTCTTACATATCCTTTCGAGAGAAAACTGTCCTGTGCCTTCTCTTTTGAGGCTACACACTTAGACATACACGCAACATGAAAGCTTTTCGACTTACAACGTGTTGTTTAGGAAAAACAAGATAATTTCGCACGATGCGGGATTTCCTTAAAACGTGATTTTCTGAAAAATTTTGACGAAAGAAAATTCTCCTTTTGGTTCTCTTTAGATGCTACATGTTAAGACGTACACGCCACAACAATTCTTTTTGAGATACAACGTGTAGTTTTGGAGATACAAGCTAATTTTGTACTATGCGTTATTTCTTCTCGTAAAGAGTTTCCAATGCGTACGTATATGTCTTTACTCTGCAAAACTGTATTTCCTTATGAAGTGGTATTCTTACATATCCTTTCGAGAGAAAACTGTCCTGTGCCTTCTCTTTTGAGGCTACACACTTAGACATACACGCAACATGAAAGCTTTTCGACTTACAACGTGTTGTTTAGGAAAAACAAGATAATTTCGCACGATGCGGGATTTCCTTAAAACGTGATTTTCTGAAAAATTTTGACGAAAGAAAATTCTCCTTTTGGTTCTCTTTAGATGCTACATGTTAAGACGTACACGCCACAACAATTCTTTTCGAGATACAACGTGTAGTTTTGGAGATACAAGCTAATTTTGTACTATGCGTTATTTCTTCTCGTAAAGAGTTTCCAATGCGTACGTATATGTCTTTACTCTGCAAAACTGTATTTCCTTATGAAGTGGTATTCTTACATATCCTTTCGAGAGAAAACTGTCCTGTGCCTTCTCTTTTGAGGCTACACACGTAGACATACACGCAACATGAAAGCTTTTCGACTTACAACGTGTTGTTTAGGAAAAACAAGATAATTTCGCACGATGCGGGATTTCCTTAAAACGTGATTTTCTGAAAAATTTTGACGAAAGAAAATTCTCCTTTTGGTTCTCTTTAGATGCTACATGTTAAGACGTACACGCCACAACAATTCTTTTCGAGATACAACGTGTAGTTTTGGAGATACAAGCTAATTTTGTACGATGCGTTATTTCTTCTCGTAAAGAGTTTCCAATGCGTACGTATATGTCTTTACTCTGCAAAACTGTATTTCCTTATGAAGTGGTATTCTTACATATCCTTTCGAGAGAAAACTGTCCTGTGCCTTCTATTTTGAGGCTACACACTTAGACATACACGCAACATGAATGCTTTTCGACTTACAACGTGTTGTTTAGGAAAAACAAGATAATTTCGCACGATGCGGGATTTCCTTAAAACGTGATTTTCTGAAAAATTTTGACGAAAGAAAATTCTCCTTTTGGTTCTCTTTAGATGCTACATGTTAAGACGTACACGCCACAACAATTCTTTTCGAGATACAACGTGTAGTTTTGGAGATACAAGCTAATTTTGTACGATGCGTTATTTCTTCTCGTAAAGAGTTTCCAATGCGTACGTATATGTCTTTACTCTGCAAAACTGTATTTCCTTATGAAGTGGTATTCTTACATATCCTTTCGAGAGAAAACTGTCCTGTGCCTTCTCTTTTGAGGCTACACACTTAGACATACACGCAACATGAAAGCTTTTCGACTTACAACGTGTTGTTTAGGAAAAACAAGATAATTTCGCACGATGCGGGATTTCCTTAAAACGTGATTTTCTGAAAAATTTTGACGAAAGAAAATTCTCCTTTTGGTTCTCTTTAGATGCTACATGTTAAGACGTACACGCCACAACAATTCTTTTCGAGATAAAACATGTAGTTTTGGAGATACAAGCTAATTTTGTACTATGCGTTATTTCTTCTCGTAAAGAGTTTCCAATGCGTACGTATATGTCTTTACTCTGCAAAACTCTATTTCCTTATGAAGTGGTATTCTTACATATCCTTTCGAGAGAAAACTGTCCTGTGCCTTCTCTTTTGAGGCTACACACGTAGACATACACGCAACATGAAAGCTTTTCGACTTACAACGTGTTGTTTAGGAAAAACAAGATAATTTCGCACGATGCGGGATTTCCTTAAAACGTGATTTTCTGAAAAATTTTGACGAAAGAAAATTCTCCTTTTGGTTCTCTTTAGATGCTACATGTTAAGACGTACACGCCACAACAATTCTTTTCGAGATACAACGTGTAGTTTTGGAGATACAAGCTAATTTTGTACGATGCGTTATTTCTTCTCGTAAAGAGTTTCCAATGCGTACGTATATGTCTTTACTCTGCAAAACTGTATTTCCTTATGAAGTGGTATTCTTACATATCCTTTCGAGAGAAAACTGTCCTGTGCCTTCTCTTTTGAGGCTACACACTTAGACATACACGCAACATGAAAGCTTTTCGACTTACAACGTGTTGTTTAGGAAAAACAAGATAATTTCGCACGATGCGGGATTTCCTTAAAACGTGATTTTCTGAAAAATTTTGACGAAAGAAAATTCTCCTTTTGGTTCTCTTTAGATGCTACATGTTAAGACGTACACGCCACAACAATTCTTTTCGAGATACAACGTGTAGTTTTGGAGATACAAGCTAATTTTGTACGATGCGTTATTTCTTCTCGTAAAGAGTTTCCAATGCGTACGTATATGTCTTTACTCTGCAAAACTGTATTTCCTTATGAAGTGGTATTCTTACATATCCTTTCGAGAGAAAACTGTCCTGTGCCTTCTCTTTTGAGGCTACACACTTAGACATACACGCAACATGAAAGCTTTTCGACTTACAACGTGTTGTTTAGGAAAAACAAGATAATTTCGCACGATGCGGGATTTCCTTAAAACGTGATTTTCTGAAAAATTTTGACGAAAGAAAATTCTCCTTTTGGTTCTCTTTAGATGCTACATGTTAAGACGTACACGCCACAACAATTCTTTTCGAGATACAACGTGTAGTTTTGGAGATACAAGCTAATTTTGTACTATGCGTTATTTCTTCTCGTAAAGAGTTTCCAATGCGTACGTATATGTCTTTACTCTGCAAAACTGTATTTCCTTATGAAGTGGTATTCTTACATATCCTTTCGAGAGAAAACTGTCCTGTGCCTTCTCTTTTGAGGCTACACACGTAGACATACACGCAACATGAAAGCTTTTCGACTTACAACGTGTTGTTTAGGAAAAACAAGATAATTTCGCACGATGCGGGATTTCCTTAAAACGTGATTTTCTGAAAAATTTTGACGAAAGAAAATTCTCCTTTTGGTTCTCTTTAGATGCTACATGTTAAGACGTACACGCCACAACAATTCTTTTCGAGATACAACGTGTACTTTTGGAGATACAAGCTAATTTTGTACGATGCGTTATTTCTTCTCGTAAAGAGTTTCCAATGCGTACGTATATGTCTTTACTCTGCAAAACTGTATTTCCTTATGAAGTGGTATTCTTACATATCCTTTCGAGAGAAAACTGTCCTGTGCCTTCTCTTTTGAGGCTACACACTTAGACATACACGCAACATGAAAGCTTTTCGACTTACAACGTGTTGTTTAGGAAAAACAAGATAATTTCGCACGATGCGGGATTTCCTTAAAACGTGATTTTCTGAAAAATTTTGACGAAAGAAAATTCTCCTTTTGGTTCTCTTTAGATGCTACATGTTAAGACGTACACGCCACAACAATTCTTTTCGAGATAAAACATGTAGTTTTGGAGACACAAGCTAATTTTGTACTATGCGTTATTTCTTCTCGTAAAGAGTTTCCAATGCGTACGTATATGTCTTTACTCTGCAAAACTCTATTTCCTTATGAAGTGGTATTCTTACATATCCTTTCGAGAGAAAACTGTCCTGTGCCTTCTCTTTTGAGGCTACACACGTAGACATACACGCAACATGAAAGCTTTTCGACTTACAACGTGTTGTTTAGGAAAAACAAGATAATTTCGCACGATGCGGGATTTCCTTAAAACGTGATTTTCTGAAAAATTTTGACGAAAGAAAATTCTCCTTTTGGTTCTCTTTAGATGCTACATGTTAAGACGTACACGCCACAACAATTCTTTTCGAGATACAACGTGTAGTTTTGGAGATACAAGCTAATTTTGTACGATGCGTTATTTCTTCTCGTAAAGAGTTTCCAATGCGTACGTATATGTCTTTACTCTGCAAAACTGTATTTCCTTATGAAGTGGTATTCTTACATATCCTTTCGAGAGAAAACTGTCCTGTGCCTTCTCTTTTGAGGCTACACACTTAGACATACACGCAACATGAAAGCTTTTCGACTTACAACGTGTTGTTTAGGAAAAACAAGATAATTTCGCACGATGCGGGATTTCCTTAAAACGTGATTTTCTGAAAAATTTTGACGAAAGAAAATTCTCCTTTTGGTTCTCTTTAGATGCTACATGTTAAGACGTACACGCCACAACAATTCTTTTCGAGATACAACGTGTAGTTTTGGAGATACAAGCTAATTTTGTACGATGCGTTATTTCTTCTCGTAAAGAGTTTCCAATGCGTACGTATATGTCTTTACTCTGCAAAACTGTATTTCCTTATGAAGTGGTATTCTTACATATCCTTTCGAGAGAAAACTGTCCTGTGCCTTCTCTTTTGAGGCTACACACTTAGACATACACGCAACATGAAAGCTTTTCGACTTACAACGTGTTGTTTAGGAAAAACAAGATAATTTCGCACGATGCGGGATTTCCTTAAAACGTGATTTTCTGAAAAATTTTGACGAAAGAAAATTCTCCTTTTGGTTCTCTTTAGATGCTACATGTTAAGACGTACACGCCACAACAATTCTTTTCGAGATAAAACATGTAGTTTTGGAGACACAAGCTAATTTTGTACTATGCGTTATTTCTTCTCGTAAAGAGTTTCCAATGCGTACGTATATGTCTTTACTCTGCAAAACTCTATTTCCTTATGAAGTGGTATTCTTACATATCCTTTCGAGAGAAAACTGTCCTGTGCCTTCTCTTTTGAGGCTACACACGTAGACATACACGCAACATGAAAGCTTTTCGACTTACAACGTGTTGTTTAGGAAAAACAAGATAATTTCGCACGATGCGGGATTTCCTTAAAACGTGATTTTCTGAAAAATTTTGACGAAAGAAAATTCTCCTTTTGGTTCTCTTTAGATGCTACATGTTAAGACGTACACGCCACAACAATTCTTTTCGAGATACAACGTGTAGTTTTGGAGATACAAGCTAATTTTGTACGATGCGTTATTTCTTCTCGTAAAGAGTTTCCAATGCGTACGTATATGTCTTTACTCTGCAAAACTGTATTTCCTTATGAAGTGGTATTCTTACATATCCTTTCGAGAGAAAACTGTCCTGTGCCTTCTCTTTTGAGGCTACACACTTAGACATACACGCAACATGAAAGCTTTTCGACTTACAACGTGTTGTTTAGGAAAAACAAGATAATTTCGCACGATGCGGGATTTCCTTAAAACGTGATTTTCTGAAAAATTTTGACGAAAGAAAATTCTCCTTTTGGTTCTCTTTAGATGCTACATGTTAAGACGTACACGCCACAACAATTCTTTTCGAGATACAACGTGTAGTTTTGGAGATACAAGCTAATTTTGTACTATGCGTTATTTCTTCTCGTAAAGAGGTTCCAATGCGTACGTATATGTCTTTACTCTGCAAAACTGTATTTCCTTATGAAGTGGTATTCTTACATATCCTTTCGAGAGAAAACTGTCCTGTGCCTTCTCTTTTGAGGCTACACACGTAGACATACACGCAACATGAAAGCTTTTCGACTTACAACGTGTTGTTTAGGAAAAACAAGATAATTTCGCACGATGCGGGATTTCCTTAAAACGTGATTTTCTGAAAAATTTTGACGAAAGAAAATTCTCCTTTTGGTTCTCTTTAGATGCTACATGTTAAGACGTACACGCCACAACAATTCTTTTCGAGATACAACGTGTAGTTTTGGAGATACAAGCTAATTTTGTACGATGCGTTATTTCTTCTCGTAAAGAGTTTCCAATGCGTACGTATATGTCTTTACTCTGCAAAACTGTATTTCCTTATGAAGTGGTATTCTTACATATCCTTTCGAGAGAAAACTGTCCTGTGCCTTCTCTTTTGAGGCTACACACTTAGACATACACGCAACATGAAAGCTTTTCGACTTACAACGTGTTGTTTAGGAAAAACAAGATAATTTCGCACGATGCGGGATTTCCTTAAAACGTGATTTTCTGAAAAATTTTGACGAAAGAAAATTCTCCTTTTGGTTCTCTTTAGATGCTACATGTTAAGACGTACACGCCACAACAATTCTTTTCGAGATACAACGTGTAGTTTTGGAGATACAAGCTAATTTTGTACTATGCGTTATTTCTTCTCGTAAAGAGTTTCCAATGCGTACGTATATGTCTTTACTCTGCAAAACTGTATTTCCTTATGAAGTGGTATTCTTACATATCCTTTCGAGAGAAAACTGTCCTGTGCCTTCTCTTTTGAGGCTACACACGTAGACATACACGCAACATGAAAGCTTTTCGACTTACAACGTGTTGTTTAGGAAAAACAAGATAATTTCGCAATATGCGGGATTTCCTTAAAACGTGATTTTCTGAAAAATTTTGACGAAAGAAAATTCTCCTTTTGGTTCTCTTTAGATGCTACATGTTAAGACGTACACGCCACAACAATTCTTTTCGAGATACAACGTGTAGTTTTGGAGATACAAGCTAATTTTGTACGATGCGTTATTTCTTCTCGTAAAGAGTTTCCAATGCGTACGTATATGTCTTTACTCTGCAAAACTGTATTTCCTTATGAAGTGGTATTCTTACATATCCTTTCGAGAGAAAACTGTCCTGTGCCTTCTCTTTTGAGGCTACACACTTAGACATACACGCAACATGAAAGCTTTTCGACTTACAACGTGTTGTTTAGGAAAAACAAGATAATTTCGCACGATGCGGGATTTCCTTAAAACGTGATTTTCTGAAAAATTTTGACGAAAGAAAATTCTCCTTTTGGTTCTCTTTAGATGCTACATGTTAAGACGTACACGCCACAACAATTCTTTTCGAGATACAACGTGTAGTTTTGGAGATACAAGCTAATTTTGTACGATGCGTTATTTCTTCTCGTAAAGAGTTTCCAATGCGTACGTATATGTCTTTACTCTGCAAAACTGTATTTCCTTATGAAGTGGTATTCTTACATATCCTTTCGAGAGAAAACTGTCCTGTGCCTTCTCCTTTGAGGCTACACACTTAGACATACACGCAACATGAAAGCTTTTCGACTTACAACGTGTTGTTTAGGAAAAACAAGATAATTTCGCACGATGCGGGATTTCCTTAAAACGTGATTTTCTGAAAAATTTTGACGAAAGAAAATTCTCCTTTTGGTTCTCTTTAGATGCTACATGTTAAGACGTACACGCCACAACAATTCTTTTCGAGATACAACGTGTAGTTTTGGAGATACAAGCTAATTTTGTACTATGCGTTATTTCTTCTCGTAAAGAGTTTCCAATGCGTACGTATATGTCTTTACTCTGCAAAACTGTATTTCCTTATGAAGTGGTATTCTTACATATCCTTTCGAGAGAAAACTGTCCTGTGCCTTCTCTTTTGAGGCTACACACGTAGACATACACGCAACATGAAAGCTTTTCGACTTACAACGTGTTGTTTAGGAAAAACAAGATAATTTCGCACGATGCGGGATTTCCTTAAAACGTGATTTTCTGAAAAATTTTGACGAAAGAAAATTCTCCTTTTGGTTCTCTTTAGATGCTACATGTTAAGACGTACACGCCACAACAATTCTTTTCGAGATACAACGTGTAGTTTTGGAGATACAAGCTAATTTTGTACGATGCGTTATTTCTTCTCGTAAAGAGTTTCCAATGCGTACTTATATGTCTTTACTCTGCAAAACTCTATTTCCTTATGAAGTGGTATTCTTACATATCCTTTCGAGAGAAAACTGTCCTGTGCCTTCTATTTTGAGGCTACACACTTAGACATACACGCAACATGAATGCTTTTCGACTTACAACGTGTTGTTTAGGAAAAACAAGATAATTTCGCACGATGCGGGATTTCCTTAAAACGTGATTTTCTGAAAAATTTTGACGAAAGAAAATTCTCCTTTTGGTTCTCTTTAGATGCTACATGTTAAGACGTACACGCCACAACAATTCTTTTCGAGATACAACGTGTAGTTTTGGAGATACAAGCTAATTTTGTACGATGCGTTATTTCTTCTCGTAAAGAGTTTCCAATGCGTACGTATATGTCTTTACTCTGCAAAACTGTATTTCCTTATGAAGTGGTATTCTTACATATCCTTTCGAGAGAAAACTGTCCTGTGCCTTCTCTTTTGAGGCTACACACTTAGACATACACGCAACATGAAAGCTTTTCGACTTACAACGTGTTGTTTAGGAAAAACAAGATAATTTCGCACGATGCGGGATTTCCTTAAAACGTGATTTTCTGAAAAATTTTGACGAAAGAAAATTCTCCTTTTGGTTCTCTTTAGATGCTACATGTTAAGACGTACACGCCACAACAATTCTTTTCGAGATACAACGTGTAGTTTTGGAGATACAAGCTAATTTTGTACTATGCGTTATTTCTTCTCGTAAAGAGTTTCCAATGCGTACGTATATGTCTTTACTCTGCAAAACTGTATTTCCTTATGAAGTGGTATTCTTACATATCCTTTCGAGAGAAAACTGTCCTGTGCCTTCTCTTTTGAGGCTACACACGTAGACATACACGCAACATGAAAGCTTTTCGACTTACAACGTGTTGTTTAGGAAAAACAAGATAATTTCGCACGATGCGGGATTTCCTTAAAACGTGATTTTCTGAAAAATTTTGACGAAAGAAAATTCTCCTTTTGGTTCTCTTTAGATGCTACATGTTAAGACGTACACGCCACAACAATTCTTTTCGAGATACAACGTGTAGTTTTGGAGATACAAGCTAATTTTGTACGATGCGTTATTTCTTCTCGTAAAGAGTTTCCAATGCGTACGTATATGTCTTTACTCTGCAAAACTGTATTTCCTTATGAAGTGGTATTCTTACATATCCTTTCGAGAGAAAACTGTCCTGTGCCTTCTCTTTTGAGGCTACACACTTAGACATACACGCAACATGAAAGCTTTTCGACTTACAACGTGTTGTTTAGGAAAAACAAGATAATTTCGCACGATGCGGGATTTCCTTAAAACGTGATTTTCTGAAAAATTTTGACGAAAGAAAATTCTCCTTTTGGTTCTCTTTAGATGCTACATGTTAAGACGTACACGCCACAACAATTCTTTTCGAGATACAACGTGTAGTTTTGGAGATACAAGCTAATTTTGTACTATGCGTTATTTCTTCTCGTAAAGAGTTTCCAATGCGTACGTATATGTCTTTACTCTGCAAAACTGTATTTCCTTATGAAGTGGTATTCTTACATATCCTTTCGAGAGAAAACTGTCCTGTGCCTTCTCTTTTGAGGCTACACACGTAGACATACACGCAACATGAAAGCTTTTCGACTTACAACGTGTTGTTTAGGAAAAACAAGATAATTTCGCACGATGCGGGATTTCCTTAAAACGTGATTTTCTGAAAAATTTTGACGAAAGAAAATTCTCCTTTTGGTTCTCTTTAGATGCTACATGTTAAGAAGTACACGCCACAACAATTCTTTTCGAGATACAACGTGTAGTTTTGGAGATACAAGCTAATTTTGTACGATGCGTTATTTCTTCTCGTAAAGAGTTTCCAATGCGTACGTATATGTCTTTACTCTGCAAAACTCTATTTCCTTATGAAGTGGTATTCTTACATATCCTTTCGAGAGAAAACTGTCCTGTGCCTTCTCTTTTGAGGCTACACACTTAGACATACACGCAACATGAAAGCTTTTCGACTTACAACGTGTTGTTTAGGAAAAACAAGATAATTTCGCACGATGCGGGATTTCCTTAAAACGTGATTTTCTGAAAAATTTTGACGAAAGAAAATTCTCCTTTTGGTTCTCTTTAGATGCTACATGTTAAGACGTACACGCCACAACAATTCTTTTCGAGATACAACGTGTAGTTTTGGAGATACAAGCTAATTTTGTACGATGCGTTATTTCTTCTCGTAAAGAGTTTCCAATGCGTACGTATATGTCTTTACTCTGCAAAACTGTATTTCCTTATGAAGTGGTATTCTTACATATCCTTTCGAGAGAAAACTGTCCTGTGCCTTCTCTTTTGAGGCTACACACTTAGACATACACGCAACATGAAAGCTTTTCGACTTACAACGTGTTGTTTAGGAAAAACAAGATAATTTCGCACGATGCGGGATTTCCTTAAAACGTGATTTTCTGAAAAATTTTGACGAAAGAAAATTCTCCTTTTGGTTCTCTTTAGATGCTACATGTTAAGACGTACACGCCACAACAATTCTTTTCGAGATACAACGTGTAGTTTTGGAGATACAAGCTAATTTTGTACTATGCGTTATTTCTTCTCGTAAAGAGTTTCCAATGCGTACGTATATGTCTTTACTCTGCAAAACTGTATTTCCTTATGAAGTGGTATTCTTACATATCCTTTCGAGAGAAAACTGTCCTGTGCCTTCTCTTTTGAGGCTACACACGTAGACATACACGCAACATGAAAGCTTTTCGACTTACAACGTGTTGTTTAGGAAAAACAAGATAATTTCGCACGATGCGGGATTTCCTTAAAACGTGATTTTCTGAAAAATTTTGACGAAAGAAAATTCTCCTTTTGGTTCTCTTTAGATGCTACATGTTAAGACGTACACGCCACAACAATTCTTTTCGAGATACAACGTGTAGTTTTGGAGATACAAGCTAATTTTGTACGATGCGTTATTTCTTCTCTTAAAGAGTTTCCAATGCGTACGTATATGTCTTTACTCTGCAAAACTGTATTTCCTTATGAAGTGGTATTCTTACATATCCTTTCGAGAGAAAACTGTCCTGTGCCTTCTATTTTGAGGCTACACACTTAGACATACACGCAACATGAATGCTTTTCGACTTACAACGTGTTGTTTAGGAAAAACAAGATAATTTCGCACGATGCGGGATTTCCTTAAAACGTGATTTTCTGAAAAATTTTGACGAAAGAAAATTCTCCTTTTGGTTCTCTTTAGATGCTACATGTTAAGACGTACACGCCACAACAATTCTTTTCGAGATACAACGTGTAGTTTTGGAGATACAAGCTAATTTTGTACGATGCGTTATTTCTTCTCGTAAAGAGTTTCCAATGCGTACGTATATGTCTTTACTCTGCAAAACTGTATTTCCTTATGAAGTGGTATTCTTACATATCCTTTCGAGAGAAAACTGTCCTGTGCCTTCTCTTTTGAGGCTACACACTTAGACATACACGCAACATGAAAGCTTTTCGACTTACAACGTGTTGTTTAGGAAAAACAAGATAATTTCGCACGATGCGGGATTTCCTTAAAACGTGATTTTCTGAAAAATTTTGACGAAAGAAAATTCTCCTTTTGGTTCTCTTTAGATGCTACATGTTAAGACGTACACGCCACAACAATTCTTTTCGAGATAAAACATGTAGTTTTGGAGATACAAGCTAATTTTGTACTATGCGTTATTTCTTCTCGTAAAGAGTTTCCAATGCGTACGTATATGTCTTTACTCTGCAAAACTCTATTTCCTTATGAAGTGGTATTCTTACATATCCTTTCGAGAGAAAACTGTCCTGTGCCTTCTCTTTTGAGGCTACACACGTAGACATACACGCAACATGAAAGCTTTTCGACTTACAACGTGTTGTTTAGGAAAAACAAGATAATTTCGCACGATGCGGGATTTCCTTAAAACGTGATTTTCTGAAAAATTTTGACGAAAGAAAATTCTCCTTTTGGTTCTCTTTAGATGCTACATGTTAAGACGTACACGCCACAACAATTCTTTTCGAGATACAACGTGTAGTTTTGGAGATACAAGCTAATTTTTTACGATGCGTTATTTCTTCTCGTAAAGAGTTTCCAATGCGTACGTATATGTCTTTACTCTGCAAAACTGTATTTCCTTATGAAGTGGTATTCTTACATATCCTTTCGAGAGAAAACTGTCCTGTGCCTTCTCTTTTGAGGCTACACACTTAGACATACACGCAACATGAAAGCTTTTCGACTTACAACGTGTTGTTTAGGAAAAACAAGATAATTTCGCACGATGCGGGATTTCCTTAAAACGTGATTTTCTGAAAAATTTTGACGAAAGAAAATTCTCCTTTTGGTTCTCTTTAGATGCTACATGTTAAGACGTACACGCCACAACAATTCTTTTCGAGATACAACGTGTAGTTTTGGAGATACAAGCTAATTTTGTACGATGCGTTATTTCTTCTCGTAAAGAGTTTCCAATGCGTACGTATATGTCTTTACTCTGCAAAACTGTATTTCCTTATGAAGTGGTATTCTTACATATCCTTTCGAGAGAAAACTGTCCTGTGCCTTCTCTTTTGAGGCTACACACTTAGACATACACGCAACATGAAAGCTTTTCGACTTACAACGTGTTGTTTAGGAAAAACAAGATAATTTCGCACGATGCGGGATTTCCTTAAAACGTGATTTTCTGAAAAATTTTGACGAAAGAAAATTCTCATTTTGGTTCTCTTTAGATGCTACATGTTAAGACGTACACGCCACAACAATTCTTTTCGAGATACAACGTGTAGTTTTGGAGATACAAGCTAATTTTGTACTATGCGTTATTTCTTCTCGTAAAGAGTTTCCAATGCGTACGTATATGTCTTTACTCTGCAAAACTGTATTTCCTTATGAAGTGGTATTCTTACATATCCTTTCGAGAGAAAACTGTCCTGTGCCTTCTCTTTTGAGGCTACACACGTAGACATACACGCAACATGAAAGCTTTTCGACTTACAACGTGTTGTTTAGGAAAAACAAGATAATTTCGCACGATGCGGGATTTCCTTAAAACGTGATTTTCTGAAAAATTTTGACGAAAGAAAATTCTCCTTTTGGTTCTCTTTAGATGCTACATGTTAAGACGTACACGCCACAACAATTCTTTTCGAGATACAACGTGTACTTTTGGAGATACAAGCTAATTTTGTACGATGCGTTATTTCTTCTCGTAAAGAGTTTCCAATGCGTACGTATATGTCTTTACTCTGCAAAACTGTATTTCCTTATGAAGTGGTATTCTTACATATCCTTTCGAGAGAAAACTGTCCTGTGCCTTCTCTTTTGAGGCTACACACTTAGACATACACGCAACATGAAAGCTTTTCGACTTACAACGTGTTGTTTAGGAAAAACAAGATAATTTCGCACGATGCGGGATTTCCTTAAAACGTGATTTTCTGAAAAATTTTGACGAAAGAAAATTCTCCTTTTGGTTCTCTTTAGATGCTACATGTTAAGACGTACACGCCACAACAATTCTTTTCGAGATAAAACATGTAGTTTTGGAGATACAAGCTAATTTTGTACTATGCGTTATTTCTTCTCGTAAAGAGTTTCCAATGCGTACGTATATGTCTTTACTCTGCAAAACTCTATTTCCTTATGAAGTGGTATTCTTACATATCCTTTCGAGAGAAAACTGTCCTGTGCCTTCTCTTTTGAGGCTACACACGTAGACATACACGCAACATGAAAGCTTTTCGACTTACAACGTGTTGTTTAGGAAAAACAAGATAATTTCGCACGATGCGGGATTTCCTTAAAACGTGATTTTCTGAAAAATTTTGACGAAAGAAAATTCTCCTTTTGGTTCTCTTTAGATGCTACATGTTAAGACGTACACGCCACAACAATTCTTTTCGAGATACAACGTGTAGTTTTGGAGATACAAGCTAATTTTGTACGATGCGTTATTTCTTCTCGTAAAGAGTTTCCAATGCGTACGTATATGTCTTTACTCTGCAAAACTGTATTTCCTTATGAAGTGGTATTCTTACATATCCTTTCGAGAGAAAACTGTCCTGTGCCTTCTCTTTTGAGGCTACACACTTAGACATACACGCAACATGAAAGCTTTTCGACTTACAACGTGTTGTTTAGGAAAAACAAGATAATTTCGCACGATGCGGGATTTCCTTAAAACGTGATTTTCTGAAAAATTTTGACGAAAGAAAATTCTCCTTTTGGTTCTCTTTAGATGCTACATGTTAAGACGTACACGCCACAACAATTCTTTTCGAGATACAACGTGTAGTTTTGGAGATACAAGCTAATTTTGTACTATGCGTTATTTCTTCTCGTAAAGAGGTTCCAATGCGTACGTATATGTCTTTACTCTGCAAAACTGTATTTCCTTATGAAGTGGTATTCTTACATATCCTTTCGAGAGAAAACTGTCCTGTGCCTTCTCTTTTGAGGCTACACACGTAGACATACACGCAACATGAAAGCTTTTCGACTTACAACGTGTTGTTTAGGAAAAACAAGATAATTTCGCACGATGCGGGATTTCCTTAAAACGTGATTTTCTGAAAAATTTTGACGAAAGAAAATTCTCCTTTTGGTTCTCTTTAGATGCTACATGTTAAGACGTACACGCCACAACAATTCTTTTCGAGATACAACGTGTAGTTTTGGAGATACAAGCTAATTTTGTACGATGCGTTATTTCTTCTCGTAAAGAGTTTCCAATGCGTACGTATATGTCTTTACTCTGCAAAACTGTATTTCCTTATGAAGTGGTATTCTTACATATCCTTTCGAGAGAAAACTGTCCTGTGCCTTCTCTTTTGAGGCTACACACTTAGACATACACGCAACATGAAAGCTTTTCGACTTACAACGTGTTGTTTAGGAAAAACAAGATAATTTCGCACGATGCGGGATTTCCTTAAAACGTGATTTTCTGAAAAATTTTGACGAAAGAAAATTCTCCTTTTGGTTCTCTTTAGATGCTACATGTTAAGACGTACACGCCACAACAATTCTTTTCGAGATACAACGTGTAGTTTTGGAGATACAAGCTAATTTTGTACTATGCGTTATTTCTTCTCGTAAAGAGTTTCCAATGCGTACGTATATGTCTTTACTCTGCAAAACTGTATTTCCTTATGAAGTGGTATTCTTACATATCCTTTCGAGAGAAAACTGTCCTGTGCCTTCTCTTTTGAGGCTACACACGTAGACATACACGCAACATGAAAGCTTTTCGACTTACAACGTGTTGTTTAGGAAAAACAAGATAATTTCGCACGATGCGGGATTTCCTTAAAACGTGATTTTCTGAAAAATTTTGACGAAAGAAAATTCTCCTTTTGGTTCTCTTTAGATGCTACATGTTAAGACGTACACGCCACAACAATTCTTTTCGAGATACAACGTGTAGTTTTGGAGATACAAGCTAATTTTGTACGATGCGTTATTTCTTCTCGTAAAGAGTTTCCAATGCGTACGTATATGTCTTTACTCTGCAAAACTGTATTTCCTTATGAAGTGGTATTCTTACATATCCTTTCGAGAGAAAACTGTCCTGTGCCTTCTCTTTTGAGGCTACACACTTAGACATACACGCAACATGAAAGCTTTTCGACTTACAACGTGTTGTTTAGGAAAAACAAGATAATTTCGCACGATGCGGGATTTCCTTAAAACGTGATTTTCTGAAAAATTTTGACGAAAGAAAATTCTCCTTTTGGTTCTCTTTAGATGCTACATGTTAAGACGTACACGCCACAACAATTCTTTTCGAGATACAACGTGTAGTTTTGGAGATACAAGCTAATTTTGTACGATGCGTTATTTCTTCTCGTAAAGAGTTTCCAATGCGTACGTATATGTCTTTACTCTGCAAAACTGTATTTCCTTATGAAGTGGTATTCTTACATATCCTTTCGAGAGAAAACTGTCCTGTGCCTTCTCTTTTGAGGCTACACACTTAGACATACACGCAACATGAAAGCTTTTCGACTTACAACGTGTTGTTTAGGAAAAACAAGATAATTTCGCACGATGCGGGATTTCCTTAAAACGTGATTTTCTGAAAAATTTTGACGAAAGAAAATTCTCCTTTTGGTTCTCTTTAGATGCTACATGTTAAGACGTACACGCCACAACAATTCTTTTCGAGATACAACGTGTAGTTTTGGAGATACAAGCTAATTTTGTACTATGCGTTATTTCTTCTCGTAAAGAGTTTCCAATGCGTACGTATATGTCTTTACTCTGCAAAACTGTATTTCCTTATGAAGTGGTATTCTTACATATCCTTTCGAGAGAAAACTGTCCTGTGCCTTCTCTTTTGAGGCTACACACGTAGACATACACGCAACATGAAAGCTTTTCGACTTACAACGTGTTGTTTAGGAAAAACAAGATAATTTCGCACGATGCGGGATTTCCTTAAAACGTGATTTTCTGAAAAATTTTGACGAAAGAAAATTCTCCTTTTGGTTCTCTTTAGATGCTACATGTTAAGACGTACACGCCACAACAATTCTTTTCGAGATACAACGTGTAGTTTTGGAGATACAAGCTAATTTTGTACGATGCGTTATTTCTTCTCGTAAAGAGTTTCCAATGCGTACTTATATGTCTTTACTCTGCAAAACTCTATTTCCTTATGAAGTGGTATTCTTACATATCCTTTCGAGAGAAAACTGTCCTGTGCCTTCTATTTTGAGGCTACACACTTAGACATACACGCAACATGAATGCTTTTCGACTTACAACGTGTTGTTTAGGAAAAACAAGATAATTTCGCACGATGCGGGATTTCCTTAAAACGTGATTTTCTGAAAAATTTTGACGAAAGAAAATTCTCCTTTTGGTTCTCTTTAGATGCTACATGTTAAGACGTACACGCCACAACAATTCTTTTCGAGATACAACGTGTAGTTTTGGAGATACAAGCTAATTTTGTACGATGCGTTATTTCTTCTCGTAAAGAGTTTCCAATGCGTACGTATATGTCTTTACTCTGCAAAACTGTATTTCCTTATGAAGTGGTATTCTTACATATCCTTTCGAGAGAAAACTGTCCTGTGCCTTCTCTTTCGAGGCTACACACTTAGACATACACGCAACATGAAAGCTTTTCGACTTACAACGTGTTGTTTAGGAAAAACAAGATAATTTCGCACGATGCGGGATTTCCTTAAAACGTGATTTTCTGAAAAATTTTGACGAAAGAAAATTCTCCTTTTGGTTCTCTTTAGATGCTACATGTTAAGACGTACACGCCACAACAATTCTTTTCGAGATACAACGTGTAGTTTTGGAGATACAAGCTAATTTTGTACGATGCGTTATTTCTTCTCGTAAAGAGTTTCCAATGCGTACGTATATGTCTTTACTCTGCAAAACTCTATTTCCTTATGAAGTGGTATTCTTACATATCCTTTCGAGAGAAAACTGTCCTGTGCCTTCTCTTTTGAGGCTACACACTTAGACATACACGCAACATGAAAGCTTTTCGACTTACAACGTGTTGTTTAGGAAAAACAAGATAATTTCGCACGATGCGGGATTTCCTTAAAACGTGATTTTCTGAAAAATTTTGACGAAAGAAAATTCTCCTTTTGGTTCTCTTTAGATGCTACATGTTAAGACGTACACGCCACAACAATTCTTTTCGAGATAAAACATGTAGTTTTGGAGATACAAGCTAATTTTGTACTATGCGTTATTTCTTCTCGTAAAGAGTTTCCAATGCGTACGTATATGTCTTTACTCTGCAAAACTCTATTTCCTTATGAAGTGGTATTCTTACATATCCTTTCGAGAGAAAACTGTCCTGTGCCTTCTCTTTTGAGGCTACACACGTAGACATACACGCAACATGAAAGCTTTTCGACTTACAACGTGTTGTTTAGGAAAAACAAGATAATTTCGCACGATGCGGGATTTCCTTAAAACGTGATTTTCTGAAAAATTTTGACGAAAGAAAATTCTCCTTTTGGTTCTCTTTAGATGCTACATGTTAAGACGTACACGCCACAACAATTCTTTTCGAGATACAACGTGTAGTTTTGGAGATACAAGCTAATTTTGTACGATGCGTTATTTCTTCTCGTAAAGAGTTTCCAATGCGTACGTATATGTCTTTACTCTGCAAAACTGTATTTCCTTATGAAGTGGTATTCTTACATATCCTTTCGAGAGAAAACTGTCCTGTGCCTTCTCTTTTGAGGCTACACACTTAGACATACACGCAACATGAAAGCTTTTCGACTTACAACGTGTTGTTTAGGAAAAACAAGATAATTTCGCACGATGCGGGATTTCCTTAAAACGTGATTTTCTGAAAAATTTTGACGAAAGAAAATTCTCCTTTTGGTTCTCTTTAGATGCTACATGTTAAGACGTACACGCCACAACAATTCTTTTCGAGATACAACGTGTAGTTTTGGAGATACAAGCTAATTTTGTACGATGCGTTATTTCTTCTCGTAAAGAGTTTCCAATGCGTACGTATATGTCTTTACTCTGCAAAACTGTATTTCCTTATGAAGTGGTATTCTTACATATCCTTTCGAGAGAAAACTGTCCTGTGCCTTCTCTTTTGAGGCTACACACTTAGACATACACGCAACATGAAAGCTTTTCGACTTACAACGTGTTGTTTAGGAAAAACAAGATAATTTCGCACGATGCGGGATTTCCTTAAAACGTGATTTTCTGAAAAATTTTGACGAAAGAAAATTCTCCTTTTGGTTCTCTTTAGATGCTACATGTTAAGACGTACACGCCACAACAATTCTTTTCGAGATACAACGTGTAGTTTTGGAGATACAAGCTAATTTTGTACTATGCGTTATTTCTTCTCGTAAAGAGTTTCCAATGCGTACGTATATGTCTTTACTCTGCAAAACTCTATTTCCTTATGAAGTGGTATTCTTACATATCCTTTCGAGAGAAAACTGTCCTGTGCCTTCTCTTTTGAGGCTACACACGTAGACATACACGCAACATGAAAGCTTTTCGACTTACAACGTGTTGTTTAGGAAAAACAAGATAATTTCGCACGATGCGGGATTTCCTTAAAACGTGATTTTCTGAAAAATTTTGACGAAAGAAAATTCTCCTTTTGGTTCTCTTTAGATGCTACATGTTAAGACGTACACGCCACAACAATTCTTTTCGAGATACAACGTGTAGTTTTGGAGATACAAGCTAATTTTGTACGATGCGTTATTTCTTCTCGTAAAGAGTTTCCAATGCGTACGTATATGTCTTTACTCTGCAAAACTGTATTTCCTTATGAAGTGGTATTCTTACATATCCTTTCGAGAGAAAACTGTCCTGTGCCTTCTATTTTGAGGCTACACACTTAGACATACACGCAACATGAATGCTTTTCGACTTACAACGTGTTGTTTAGGAAAAACAAGATAATTTCGCACGATGCGGGATTTCCTTAAAACGTGATTTTCTGAAAAATTTTGACGAAAGAAAATTCTCCTTTTGGTTCTCTTTAGATGCTACATGTTAAGACGTACACGCCACAACAATTCTTTTCGAGATACAACGTGTAGTTTTGGAGATACAAGCTAATTTTGTACGATGCGTTATTTCTTCTCGTAAAGAGTTTCCAATGCGTACGTATATGTCTTTACTCTGCAAAACTGTATTTCCTTATGAAGTGGTATTCTTACATATCCTTTCGAGAGAAAACTGTCCTGTGCCTTCTCTTTTGAGGCTACACACTTAGACATACACGCAACATGAAAGCTTTTCGACTTACAACGTGTTGTTTAGGAAAAACAAGATAATTTCGCACGATGCGGGATTTCCTTAAAACGTGATTTTCTGAAAAATTTTGACGAAAGAAAATTCTCCTTTTGGTTCTCTTTAGATGCTACATGTTAAGACGTACACGCCACAACAATTCTTTTCGAGATACAACGTGTAGTTTTGGAGATACAAGCTAATTTTGTACGATGCGTTATTTCTTCTCGTAAAGAGTTTCCAATGCGTACGTATATGTCTTTACTCTGCAAAACTGTATTTCCTTATGAAGTGGTATTCTTACATATCCTTTCGAGAGAAAACTGTCCTGTGCCTTCTCTTTTGAGGCTACACACTTAGACATACACGCAACATGAAAGCTTTTCGACTTACAACGTGTTGTTTAGGAAAAACAAGATAATTTCGCACGATGCGGGATTTCCTTAAAACGTGATTATCTGAAAAATTTTGACGAAAGAAAATTCTCCTTTTGGTTCTCTTTAGATGCTACATGTTAAGACGTACACGCCACAACAATTCTTTTCGAGATAAAACATGTAGTTTTGGAGATACAAGCTAATTTTGTACTATGCGTTATTTCTTCTCGTAAAGAGTTTCCAATGCGTATGTATATGTCTTTACTCTGCAAAACTCTATTTCCTTATGAAGTGGTATTCTTACATATCCTTTCGAGAGAAAACTGTCCTGTGCCTTCTCTTTTGAGGCTACACACTTAGACATACACGCAACATGAAAGCTTTTCGACTTACAACGTGTTGTTTAGGAAAAACAAGATAATTTCTCACGATGCGGGATTTCCTTAAAACGTGAGTTTCTGAAAAATTTTGACGAAAGAAAATTCTCCTTTTGGTTCTCTTTAAATGCTACATGTTAAGACGTACACGCCACAACCATTCTTTTCGAGATACAACGTGTAGTTTTGGAGATACAAGCTAATTTTGTACTATGCGTTATTTCTTCTCGTAAAGAGTTTCCAATGCGTACGTATATGTCTTTACTCTGCAAAACTGTATTTCCTTATGAAGTGGTATTCTTACATATCCTTTCGAGAGAAAACTGTCCTGTGCCTTCTCTTTTGAGGCTACACACTTAGACATACACGCAACATGAAAGCTTTTCGACTTACAACGTGCTGTTTAGGAAAAACAAGATAATTTCGCACGATGCGGGATTTCCTTAAAACGTGATTTTCTGAAAAATTTTGACGAAAGAAAATTCTCCTTTTGGTTCTCTTTAGATGCTACATGTTAAGACGTACACGCCACAACAATTCTTTTCGAGATACAACGTGTAGTTTTGGAGATACAAGCTAATTTTGTACTATGCGTTATTTCTTCTCGTAAAGAGTTTCCAATGCGTACGTATATGTCTTTACTCTGCAAAACTGTATTTCCTTATGAAGTGGTATTCTTACATATCCTTTCGAGAGAAAACTGTCCTGTGCCTTCTCTTTTGAGGCTACACACTTAGACATACACGCAACATGAAAGCTTTTCGACTTACAACTTGTTGTTTAGGAAAAACAAGATAATTTCGCACGATGCGGGATTTCCTTAAAACGTGATTTTCTGAAAAATTTTGACGAAAGAAAATTCTCCTTTTGGTTCTCTTTAGATGCTACATGTTAAGACGTACACGCCACAACAATTCTTTTCGTGATACAACGTGTAGTTTTGGAGATACAAGCTAATTTTGTACGATGCGTTATTTCTTCTCGTAAAGAGTTTCCAATGCGTACGTATATGTCTTTACTCTGCAAAACTGTATTTCCTTATGAAGTGGTATTCTTACATATCCTTTCGAGAGAAAACTGTCCTGTGCCTTCTCTTTTGAGGCTACACACTTAGACATACACGCAACATGAAAGCTTTTCGACTTACAACGTGTTGTTTAGGAAAAACAAGATAATTTCGCACGATGCGGGATTTCCTTAAAACGTGATTTTCTGAAAAATTTTGACGAAAGAAAATTCTCCTTTTGGTTCTCTTTAGATGCTACATGTTAAGACGTACACGCCACAACAATTCTTTTCGAGATACAACGTGTAGTTTTGGAGATACAAGCTAATTTTGTACGATGCGTTATTTCTTCTCGTAAAGAGTTTCCAATGCGTACGTATATGTCTTTACTCTGCAAAACTGTATTTCCTTATGAAGTGGTATTCTTACATATCCTTTCGAGAGAAAACTGTCCTGTGCCTTCTCTTTTGAGGCTACACACTTAGACATACACGCAACATGAAAGCTTTTCGACTTACAACGTGTTGTTTAGGAAAAACAAGATAATTTCGCACGATGCGGGATTTCCTTAAAACGTAATTTTCTGAAAAATTTTGACGAAAGAAAATTCTCCTTTTGGTTCTCTTTAGATGCTACATGTTAAGACGTACATGCCACAACAATTCTTTTCGAGATACAACGTGTAGTTTTGGAGATACAAGCTAATTTTGCACTATGCGTTATTTCTTCTCGTAAAGAGTTTCCAATGCGTATGTATATGTCTTTACTCTGCAAAACTGTATTTCCTTATGAAGTGGTATTCTTACATATCCTTTCGAGAGAAAACTGTCCTGTGCCTTCTCTTTTGAGGCTACACACTTAGACATACACGCAACATGAAAGCTTTTCGACTTACAACGTGTTGTTTAGGAAAAACAAGATAATTTCGCACGATGCGGGATTTCCTTAAAACGTGATTTTCTGAAAAATTTTGACGAAAGAAAATTCTCCTTTTGGTTCTCTTTAGATGCTACATGTTAAGACGTACACGCCACAACAATTCTTTTCGAGATACAACGTGTAGTTTTGGAGATACAAACTAATTTTGTACTATGCGTTATTTCTTCTCGTAAAGAGTTTCCAATGCGTACGTATATGTCTTTACTCTGCAAAACTCTATTTCCTTATGAAGTGGTATTCTTACATATCCTTTCGAGAGAAAACTGTCCTGTGCCTTCTCTTTTGAGGCTACACACTTAGACATACACGCAACATGAAAGCTTTTCGACTTACAACGTGTTGTTTAGGAAAAACAAGATAATTTCGCACGATGCGGGATTTCCTTAAAACGTGATTTTCTGAAAAATTTTGACGAAAGAAAATTCTCCTTTTGGTTCTCTTTAGATGCTACATGTTAAGACGTACACGCCACAACAATTCTTTTCGAGATACAACGTGTAGTTTTGGAGATACAAGCTAATTTTGTACTATGCGTTATTTCTTCTCGTAAAGAGTTTCCAATGCGTACGTATATGTCTTTACACTGCCAAACTGTATTTCCTTATGAAGTGGTATTCTTACATATCCTTTCGAGAGAAAACTGTCCTGTGCCTTCTCTTTTGAGGCTACACACGTAGACATACACGCAACATGAAAGCTTTTCGACTTACAACGTGTTGTTTAGGAAAAACAAGATAATTTCGCACGATGTGGGATTTCCTTAAAACGTGATTTTCTGAAAAATTTTGACGAAAGAAAATTCTCCTTTTGGTTCTCTTTAGATGCTACATGTTAAGACGTACACGCCACAACAATTCTTTTCGAGATACAACGTGTAGTTTTGGAGATACAAGCTAATTTTGTACTATGCGTTATTTCTTCTCGTAAAGAGTTTCCAATGCGTACGTATATGTCTTTACTCTGCAAAACTCTATTTCCTTATGAAGTGGTATTCTTACATATCCTTTCGAGAGAAAACTGTCCTGTGCCTTCTCTTTTGAGGCTACACACTTAGACATACACGCAACATGAAAGCTTTTCGACTTACAACGTGTTGTTTAGGAAAAACAAGATAATTTCGCACGATGCGGGATTTCCTTAAAACGTGATTTTCTGAAAAATTTTGACGAAAGAAAATTCTCCTTTTGGTTCTCTTTAGATGCTACATGTTAAGACGTACACGCCACAACAATTCTTTTCGAGATACAACGTGTAGTTTTGGAGATACAAGCTAATTTTGTACGATGCGTTATTTCTTCTCGTAAAGAGTTTCCAATGCGTACGTATATGTCTTTACTCTGCAAAACTGTATTTCCTTATGAAGTGGTATTCTTACATATCCTTTCGAGAGAAAACTGTCCTGTGCCTTCTCTTTTGAGGCTACACACTTAGACATACACGCAACATGAAAGCTTTTCGACTTACAACGTGTTGTTTAGGAAAAACAAGATAATTTCGCACGATGCGGGATTTCCTTAAAACGTGATTTTCTGAAAAATTTTGACGAAAGAAAATTCTCCTTTTGGTTCTCTTTGGATGCTACATGTTAAGACGTACACGCCACAACAATTCTTTTCGAGATACAACGTGTAGTTTTGGAGATACAAGCTAATTTTGTACGATGCGTTATTTCTTCTCGTAAAGAGTTTCCAATGCGTACGTATGTCTTTACTCTGCAAAACTGTATTTCCTTATGAAGTGGTATTCTTACATATCCTTTCGAGAGAAAACTGTCCTGTGCCTTCTCTTTTGAGGCTACAAACTTAGACATACACGCAACATGAAAGCTTTTCGACTTACAACGTGTTGTTTAGGAAAAACAAGATAATTTCGCACGATGCGGGATTTCCTTAAAACGTGATTTTCTGAAAAATTTTGACGAAAGAAAATTCTCCTTTTGGTTCTCTTTAGATGCTACATGTTAAGACGTACACGCCACAACAATTCTTTTCGAGATACAACGTGTAGTTTTGGAGATACAAGCTAATTTTGTACGATGCGTTATTTCTTCTCGTAAAGAGTTTCCAATGCGTACGTATATGTCTTTACTCTGCAAAACTGTATTTCCTTATGAAGTGGTTTTGTTACATATCCTTTCGAGAGAAAACTGTCCTGTGCCTTCTCTTTTGAGGCTACACACTTAGACATACACGCAACATGAAAGCTTTTCGACTTACAACGTGTTGTTTAGGAAAAACAAGATAATTTCGCACGATGCGGGATTTCCTTAAAACGTGATTTTCTGAAAAATTTTGACGAAAGAAAATTCTCCTTTTGGTTCTCTTTAGATGCTACATGTTAAGACGTACACGCCACAACAATTCTTTTCGAGATACAACGTGTAGTTTTGGAGATACAAGCTAATTTTGTACGATGCGTTATTTCTTCTCGTAAAGAGTTTCCAATGCGTACGTATATGTCTTTACTCTGCAAAACTCTATTTCCTTATGAAGTGGTATTCTTACATATCCTTTCGAGAGAAAACTGTCCTGTGCCTTCTCTTTTGAGGCTACACACTTAGACATACACGCAACATGAAAGCTTTTCGACTTACAACGTGTTGTTTAGGAAAAACAAGATAATTTCGCACGATGCGGGATTTCCTTAAAACGTGATTTTCTGAAAAATTTTGACGAAAGAAAATTCTCCTTTTGGTTCTCTTTAGATGCTACATGTTATGACGTACACGCCACAACAATTCTTTTCGAGATACAACGTGTAGTTTTGGAGATACAAGCTAATTTTGTACGATGCGTTATTTCTTCTCGTAAAGAGTTTCCAATGCGTACGTATATGTCTTTACTCTGCAAAACTCTATTTCCTTATGAAGTGGTATTCTTACATATCCTTTCGAGAGAAAACTGTCCTGTGCCTTCTCTTTTGAGGCTACACACTTAGACATACACGCAACATGAAAGCTTTTCGACTTACAACGTGTTGTTTAGGAAAAACAAGATAATTTCGCACGATGCGGGATTTCCTTAAAACGTGATTTTCTGAAAAATTTTGACGAAAGAAAATTCTCCTTTTGGTTCTCTTTAGATGCTACATGTTAAGACGTACACGCCACAACAATTCTTTTCGAGATACAACGTGTAGTTTTGGAGATACAAGCTAATTTTGTACGATGCGTTATTTCTTCTCGTAAAGAGTTTCCAATGCGTACGTATGTCTTTACTCTGCAAAACTGTATTTCCTTATGAAGTGGTATTCTTACATATCCTTTCGAGAGAAAACTGTCCTGTGCCTTCTCTTTTGAGGCTACAAACTTAGACATACACGCAACATGAAAGCTTTTCGACTTACAACGTGTTGTTTAGGAAAAACAAGATAATTTCGCACGATGCGGGATTTCCTTAAAACGTGATTTTCTGAAAAATTTTGACGAAAGAAAATTCTCCTTTTGGTTCTCTTTAGATGCTACATGTTAAGACGTACACGCCACAACAATTCTTTTCGAGATACAACGTGTAGTTTTGGAGATACAAGCTAATTTTGTACGATGCGTTATTTCTTCTCGTAAAGAGTTTCCAATGCGTACGTATATGTCTTTACTCTGCAAAACTGTATTTCCTTATGAAGTGGTATTCTTACATATCCTTTCGAGAGAAAACTGTCCTGTGCCTTCTCTTTTGAGGCTACACACTTAGACATACACGCAACATGAAAGCTTTTCGACTTACAACGTGTTGTTTAGGAAAAACAAGATAATTTCGCACGATGCGGGATTTCCTTAAAACGTGATTTTCTGAAAAATTTTGACGAAAGAAAATTCTCCTTTTGGTTCTCTTTAGATGCTACATGTTAAGACGTACACGCCACAACAATTCTTTTCGAGATACAACGTGTAGTTTTGGAGATACAAGCTAATTTTGTACGATGCGTTATTTCTTCTCGTAAAGAGTTTCCAATGCGTACGTATATGTCTTTACTCTGCAAAACTGTATTTCCTTATGAAGTGGTATTCTTACATATCCTTTCGAGAGAAAACTGTCCTGTGCCTTCTCTTTTGAGGCTACACACTTAGACATACACGCAACATGAAAGCTTTTCGACTTACAACGTGTTGTTTAGGAAAAACAAGATAATTTCGCACGATGCGGGATTTCCTTAAAACGTGATTTTCTGAAAAATTTTGACGAAAGAAAATTCTCCTTTTGGTTCTCTTTAGATGCTACATGTTAAGACGTACACGCCACAACAATTCTTTTCGAGATACAACGTGTAGTTTTGGAGATACAAGCTAATTTTGTACGATGCGTTATTTCTTCTCGTAAAGAGTTTCCAATGCGTACCTATATGTCTTTACTCTGCAAAACTCTATTTCCTTATGAAGTGGTATTCTTACATATCCTTTCGAGAGAAAACTGTCCTGTGCCTTCTCTTTTGAGGCTACACACTTAGACATACACGCAACATGAAAGCTTTTCGACTTACAACGTGTTGTTTAGGAAAAACAAGATAATTTCGCACGATGCGGGATTTCCTTAAAACGTGATTTTCTGAAAAATTTTGACGAAAGAAAATTCTCCTTTTGGTTCTCTTTAGATGCTACATGTTAAGACGTACACGCCACAACAATTCTTTTCGAGATACAACGTGTAGTTTTGGAGATACAAGCTAATTTTGTACGATGCGTTATTTCTTCTCGTAAAGAGTTTCCAATGCGTACGTATATGTCTTTACTCTGCAAAACTGTATTTCCTTATGAAGTGGTATTCTTACATATCCTTTCGAGAGAAAACTGTCCTGTGCCTTCTCTTTTGAGGCTACACACTTAGACATACACGCAACATGAAAGCTTTTCGACTTACAACGTGTTGTTTAGGAAAAACAAGATAATTTCGCACGATGCGGGATTTCCTTAAAACGTGATTTTCTGAAAAATTTTGACGAAAGAAAATTCTCCTTTTGGTTCTCTTTAGATGCTACATGTTAAGACGTACACGCCACAACAATTCTTTTCGAGATACAACGTGTAGTTTTGGAGATACAAGCTAATTTTGTACGATGCGTTATTTCTTCTCGTAAAGAGTTTCCAATGCGTACGTATATGTCTTTACTCTGCAAAACTGTATTTCCTTATGAAGTGGTATTCTTACATATCCTTTCGAGAGAAAACTGTCCTGTGCCTTCTCTTTTGAGGCTACACACTTACACATACACGCAACATGAAAGCTTTTCGACTTACAACGTGTTGTTTAGGAAAAACAAGATAATTTCGCACGATGCGGGATTTCCTTAAAACGTGATTTTCTGAAAAATTTTGACGAAAGAAAATTCTCCTTTTGGTTCTCTTTAGATGCTACATGTTAAGACGTACACGCCACAACAATTCTTTTCGAGATACAACGTGTAGTTTTGGAGATACAAGCTAATTTTGTACGATGCGTTATTTCTTCTCGTAAAGAGTTTCCAATGCGTACGTATATGTCTTTACTCTGCAAAACTGTATTTCCTTATGAAGTGGTATTCTTACATATCCTTTCGAGAGAAAACTGTCCTGTGCCTTCTCTTTTGAGGCTACACACTTAGACATACACGCAACATGAAAGCTTTTCGACTTACAACGTGTTGTTTAGGAAAAACAAGATAATTTCGCACGATGCGGGATTTCCTTAAAACGTGATTTTCTGAAAAATTTTGACGAAAGAAAATTCTCCTTTTGGTTCTCTTTAGATGCTACATGTTAAGACGTACACGCCACAACAATTCTTTTCGAGATACAACGTGTAGTTTTGGAGATACAAGCTAATTTTGTACGATGCGTTATTTCTTCTCGTAAAGAGTTTCCAATGCGTACGTATATGTCTTTACTCTGCAAAACTCTATTTCCTTATGAAGTGGTATTCTTACATATCCTTTCGAGAGAAAACTGTCCTGTGCCTTCTCTTTTGAGGCTACACACTTAGACATACACGCAACATGAAAGCTTTTCGACTTACAACGTGTTGTTTAGGAAAAACAAGATAATTTCGCACGATGCGGGATTTCCTTAAAACGTGATTTTCTGAAAAATTTTGACGAAAGAAAATTCTCCTTTTGGTTCTCTTTAGATGCTACATGTTAAGACGTACACGCCACAACAATTCTTTTCGAGATACAACGTGTAGTTTTGGAGATACAAGCTAATTTTGTACGATGCGTTATTTCTTCTCGTAAAGAGTTTCCAATGCGTACGTATATGTCTTTACTCTGCAAAACTGTATTTCCTTATGAAGTGGTATTCTTACATATCCTTTCGAGAGAAAACTGTCCTGTGCCTTCTCTTTTGAGGCTACACACTTAGACATACACGCAACATGAAAGCTTTTCGACTTACAACGTGTTGTTTAGGAAAAACAAGATAATTTCGCACGATGCGGGATTTCCTTAAAACGTGATTTTCTGAAAAATTTTGACGAAAGAAAATTCTCCTTTTGGTTCTCTTTAGATGCTACATGTTAAGACGTACACGCCACAACAATTCTTTTCGAGATACAACGTGTAGTTTTGGAGATACAAGCTAATTTTGTACGATGCGTTATTTCTTCTCGTAAAGAGTTTCCAATGCGTACGTATATGTCTTTACTCTGCAAAACTGTATTTCCTTATGAAGTGGTATTCTTACATATCCTTTCGAGAGAAAACTGTCCTGTGCCTTCTCTTTTGAGGCTACACACTTAGACATACACGCAACATGAAAGCTTTTCGACTTACAACGTGTTGTTTAGGAAAAACAAGATAATTTCGCACGATGCGGGATTTCCTTAAAACGTGATTTTCTGAAAAATTTTGACGAAAGAAAATTCTCCTTTTGGTTCTCTTTAGATGCTACATGTTTAGACGTACACGCCACAACAATTCTTTTCGAGATACAACGTGTAGTTTTGGAGATACAAGCTAATTTTGTACGATGCGTTATTTCTTCTCGTAAAGAGTTTCCAATGCGTACGTATATGTCTTTACTCTGCAAAACTCTATTTCCTTATGAAGTGGTATTCTTACATATCCTTTCGAGAGAAAACTGTCCTGTGCCTTCTCTTTTGAGGCTACACACTTAGACATACACGCAACATGAAAGCTTTTGGACTTACAACGTGTTGTTTAGGAAAAACAAGATAATTTCGCACGATGCGGGATTTCCTTAAAACGTGATTTTCTGAAAAATTTTGACGAAAGAAAATTCTCCTTTTGGTTCTCTTTAGATGCTACATGTTAAGACGTACACGCCACAACAATTCTTTTCGAGATACAACGTGTAGTTTTGGAGATACAAGCTAATTTTGTACGATGCGTTATTTCTTCTCGTAAAGAGTTTCCAATGCGTACGTATATGTCTTTACTCTGCAAAACTGTATTTCCTTATGAAGTGGTATTCTTACATATCCTTTCGAGAGAAAACTGTCCTGTGCCTTCTCTTTTGAGGCTACACACTTAGACATACACGCAACATGAAAGCTTTTCGACTTACAACGTGTTGTTTAGGAAAAACAAGATAATTTCGCACGATGCGGGATTTCCTTAAAACGTGATTTTCTGAAAAATTTTGACGAAAGAAAATTCTCCTTTTGGTTCTCTTTAGATGCTACATGTTAAGACGTACACGCCACAACAATTCTTTTCGAGATACAACGTGTAGTTTTGGAGATACAAGCTAATTTTGTACGATGCGTTATTTCTTCTCGTAAAGAGTTTCCAATGCGTACGTATATGTCTTTACTCTGCAAAACTCTATTTCCTTATGAAGTGGTATTCTTACATATCCTTTCGAGAGAAAACTGTCCTGTGCCTTCTCTTTTGAGGCTACACACTTAGACATACACGCAACATGAAAGCTTTTCGACTTACAACGTGTTGTTTAGGAAAAACAAGATAATTTCGCACGATGCGGGATTTCCTTAAAACGTGATTTTCTGAAAAATTTTGACGAAAGAATATTCTCCTTTTGGTTCTCTTTAGATGCTACATGTTAAGACGTACACGCCACAAGAATTCTTTTCGAGATAAAACGTGTAGTTTTGGAGATACAAGCTAATTTTGTACGATGCGTTATTTCTTCTCGTAAAGAGTTTCCAATGCGTACGTATATGTCTTTACTCTGCAAAACTGTATTTCCTTATGAAGTGGTATTCTTACATATCCTTTCGAGAGAAAACTGTCCTGTGCCTTCTCTTTTGAGGCTACACACTTAGACATACACGCAACATGAAAGCTTTTCGACTTACAACGTGTTGTTTAGGAAAAACAAGATAATTTCGCACGATGCGGGATTTCCTTAAAACGTGATTTTCTGAAAAATTTTGACGAAACAAAATTCTCCTTTTGGTTCTCTTTAGATGCTACATGTTAAGACGTACACGCCACAACCATTCTTTTCGAGATACAACGTGTAGTTTTGGAGATACAAGCTAATTTTGTACTATGCGTTATTTCTTCTCGTAAAGAGTTTCCAATGCGTACGTATATGTCTTTACTCTGCAAAACTGTATTTCCTTATGAAGTGGTATTCTTACATATCCTTTCGAGAGAAAACTGTCCTGTGCCTTCTCTTTTGAGGCTACACACTTAGACATACACGCAACATGAAAGCTTTTCGACTTACAACGTGTTGTTTAGGAAAAACAAGATAATTTCGCACGATGCGGGATTTCCTTAAAACGTGATTTTCTGAAAAATTTTGACGAAAGAAAATTCTCCTTTTGGTTCTCTTTAGATGCTACATGTTAAGACGTACACGCCACAACAATTCTTTTCGAGATACAACGTGTAGTTTTGGAGATACAAGCTAATTTTGTACGATGCGTTATTTCGTCTCGTAAAGAGTTTCCAATGCGTACGTATATGTCTTTACTCTGCAAAACTGTATTTCCTTATGAAGTGGTATTCTTACATATCCTTTCGAGAGAAAACTGTCCTGTGCCTTCTCTTTTGAGGCTACACACTTAGACATACACGCAACATGAAAGCTTTTCGACTTACAACGTGTTGTTTAGGAAAAACAAGATAATTTCGCACGATGCGGGATTTCCTTAAAACGTGATTTTCTGAAAAATTTTGACGAAAGAAAATTCTCCTTTTGGTTCTCTTTAGATGCTACATGTTAAGACGTACACGCCACAACAATTCTTTTCGAGATACAACGTGTAGTTTTGGAGATACAAGCTAATTTTGTACGATGCGTTATTTCTTCTCGTAAAGAGTTTCCAATGCGTACGTATATGTCTTTACTCTGCAAAACTGTATTTCCTTATGAAGTGGTATTCTTACATATCCTTTCGAGAGAAAACTGTCCTGTGCCTTCTCTTTTGAGGCTACACACTTAGACATACACGCAACATGAAAGCTTTTCGACTTACAACGTGTTGTTTAGGAAAAACAAGATAATTTCGCACGATGCGGGATTTCCTTAAAACGTGATTTTCTGAAAAATTTTGACGAAAGAAAATTCTCCTTTTGGTTCTCGTTAGATGCTACATGTTAAGACGTACACGCCACAACAATTCTTTTCGAGATACAACGTGTAGTTTTGGAGATACAAGCTAATTTTGTACGATGCGTTATTTCTTCTCGTAAAGAGTTTCCAATGCGTACGTATATGTCTTTACTCTGCAAAACTGTATTTCCTTATGAAGTGGTATTCTTACATATCCTTTCGAGAGAAAACTGTCCTGTGCCTTCTCTTTTGAGGCTACACACTTAGACATACACGCAACATGATAGCTTTTCGACTTACAACGTGTTGTTTAGGAAAAACAAGATAATTTCGCACGATGCGGGATTTCCTTAAAACGTGATTTTCTGAAAAATTTTGACGAAAGAAAATTCTCCTTTTGGTTCTCTATAGATGCTACATGTTAAGACGTACACGCCACCACAATTCTTTTCGAGATACAACGTGTAGTTTTGGAGATACAAGCTAATTTTGTACGATGCGTTATTTCTTCTCGTAAAGAGTTTCCAATGTGTACGTATATGTCTTTACTCTGCAAAACTGTATTTCCTTATGAAGTGGTATTCTTACATATCCTTTCGAGAGAAAACTGTCCTGTGCCTTCTCTTTTGAGGCTACACACTTAGACATACACGCAACATGAAAGCTTTTCGACTTACAACGTGTTGTTTAGGAAAAACAAGATAATTTCGCACGATGCGGGATTTCCTTAAAACGTGATTTTCTGAAAAATTTTGACGAAAGAAAATTCTCCTTTTGGTTCTCTTTAGATGCTACATGTTAAGACGTACACGCCACAACAATTCTTTTCGAGATGCAACGTGTAGTTTAGGAGATACAAACTAATTTTGTACGATGCGTTATTTCTTCTCGTAAAGAGTTCCAATGCGTACGTATATGTCTTTACTCTGCAAAACTGTATTTCCTTATGAAGTGGTATTCTTACATATCCTTTCGAGAGAAAACTGTCCTGTGCCTTCTCTTTTGAGGCTACACACTTAGACATACACGCAACATGAAAGCTTTTCGACTTACAACGTGCTGTTTAGGAAAAACAAGATAATTTCGCACGATGCGGGATTTCCTTAAAACGTGATTTTCTGAAAAATTTTGACGAAAGAAAATTCTCCTTTTGGTTCTCTTTAGATGCTACATGTTAAGACGTACACGCCACAAGAATTCTTTTCGAGATAAAACGTGTAGTTTTGGAGATACAAGCTAATTTTGTACGATGCGTTATTTCTTCTCGTAAAGAGTTTCCAATGCGTACGTATATGTCTTTACTCTGCAAAACTGTATTTCCTTATGAAGTGGTATTCTTACATATCCTTTCGAGAGAAAACTGTCCTGTGCCTTCTCTTTTGAGGCTACACACTTAGACATACACGCAACATGAAAGCTTTTCGACTTACAACGTGTTGTTTAGGAAAAACAAGATAATTTCGCACGATGCGGGATTTCCTTAAAACGTGATTTTCTGAAAAATTTTGACGAAAGAAAATTCTCCTTTTGGTTCTCTTTAGATGCTACATGTTAAGACGTACACGCCACAACCATTCTTTTCGAGATACAACGTGTAGTTTTGGAGATACAAGCTAATTTTGTACTATGCGTTATTTCTTCTCGTAAAGAGTTTCCAATGCGTACGTATATGTCTTTACTCTGCAAAACTGTATTTCCTTATGAA
The DNA here is from genome assembly GCF_947179515.1 of Apodemus sylvaticus. Classification (NCBI taxonomy): domain Eukaryota; kingdom Metazoa; phylum Chordata; class Mammalia; order Rodentia; family Muridae; genus Apodemus; species Apodemus sylvaticus. Next base: position 68,302 of record NW_026263444.1, read on the forward strand.
GTGGTATTCTTACATATCCTTTCGAGAGAAAACTGTCCTGTGCCTTCTCCTTTGAGGCTACACACTTAGACATACACGCAACATGAAAGCTTTTCGACTTACAACGTGTTGTTTAGGAAAAACAAGATAATTTCGCACGATGCGGGATTTCCTTAAAACGTGATTTTCTGAAAAATTTTGACGAAAGAAAATTCTCCTTTTGGTTCTCTTTAGATGCTACATGTTAAGACGTACACGCCACAACAATTCTTTTCGAGATACAACGTGTAGTTTTGGAGATACAAGCTAATTTTGTACGATGCGTTATTTCGTCTCGTAAAGAGTTTCCAATGCGTACGTATATGTCTTTACTCTGCAAAACTGTATTTCCTTATGAAGTGGTATTCTTACATATCCTTTCGAGAGAAAACTGTCCTGTGCCTTCTCTTTTGAGGCTACACACTTAGACATACACGCAACATGAAAGCTTTTCGACTTACAACGTGTTGTTTAGGAAAAACAAGATAATTTCGCACGATGCGGGATTTCCTTAAAACGTGATTTTCTGAAAAATTTTGACGAAAGAAAATTCTCCTTTTGGTTCTCTTTAGATGCTACATGTTAAGACGTACACGCCACAACAATTCTTTTCGAGATACAACGTGTAGTTTTGGAGATACAAGCTAATTTTGTACGATGCGTTATTTCTTCTCGTAAAGAGTTTCCAATGCGTACGTATATGTCTTTACTCTGCAAAACTGTATTTCCTTATGAAGTGGTATTCTTACATATCCTTTCGAGAGAAAACTGTCCTGTGCCTTCTCTTTTGAGGCTACACACTTAGACATACACGCAACATGAAAGCTTTTCGACTTACAACGTGTTGTTTAGGAAAAACAAGATAATTTCGCACGATGCGGGATTTCCTTAAAACGTGATTTTCTGAAAAATTTTGACGAAAGAAAATTCTCCTTTTGGTTCTCGTTAGATGCTACATGTTAAGACGTACACGCCACAACAATTCTTTTCGAGATACAACGTGTAGTTTTGGAGATACAAGCTAATTTTGTACGATGCGTTATTTCTTCTCGTAAAGAGTTTCCAATGCGTACGTATATGTCTTTACTCTGCAAAACTGTATTTCCTTATGAAGTGGTATTCTTACATATCCTTTCGAGAGAAAACTGTCCTGTGCCTTCTCTTTTGAGGCTACACACTTAGACATACACGCAACATGATAGCTTTTCGACTTACAACGTGTTGTTTAGGAAAAACAAGATAATTTCGCACGATGCGGGATTTCCTTAAAACGTGATTTTCTGAAAAATTTTGACGAAAGAAAATTCTCCTTTTGGTTCTCTATAGATGCTACATGTTAAGACGTACACGCCACCACAATTCTTTTCGAGATACAACGTGTAGTTTTGGAGATACAAGCTAATTTTGTACGATGCGTTATTTCTTCTCGTAAAGAGTTTCCAATGTGTACGTATATGTCTTTACTCTGCAAAACTGTATTTCCTTATGAAGTGGTATTCTTACATATCCTTTCGAGAGAAAACTGTCCTGTGCCTTCTCTTTTGAGGCTACACACTTAGACATACACGCAACATGAAAGCTTTTCGACTTACAACGTGTTGTTTAGGAAAAACAAGATAATTTCGCACGATGCGGGATTTCCTTAAAACGTGATTTTCTGAAAAATTTTGACGAAAGAAAATTCTCCTTTTGGTTCTCTTTAGATGCTACATGTTAAGACGTACACGCCACAACAATTCTTTTCGAGATGCAACGTGTAGTTTAGGAGATACAAACTAATTTTGTACGATGCGTTATTTCTTCTCGTAAAGAGTTCCAATGCGTACGTATATGTCTTTACTCTGCAAAACTGTATTTCCTTATGAAGTGGTATTCTTACATATCCTTTCGAGAGAAAACTGTCCTGTGCCTTCTCTTTTGAGGCTACACACTTAGACATACACGCAACATGAAAGCTTTTCGACTTACAACGTGCTGTTTAGGAAAAACAAGATAATTTCGCACGATGCGGGATTTCCTTAAAACGTGATTTTCTGAAAAATTTTGACGAAAGAAAATTCTCCTTTTGGTTCTCTTTAGATGCTACATGTTAAGACGTACACGCCACAACAATTCTTTTCGAGATACAACGTGTAGTTTTGGAGATACAAGCTAATTTTGTACGATGCGTTATTTCTTCTCGTAAAGAGTTTCCAATGCGTACGTATATGTCTTTACTCTGCAAAACTGTATTTCCTTATGAAGTGGTATTCTTACATATCCTTTCGAGAGAAAACTGTCCTGTGCCTTCTCTTTTGAGGCTACACACTTAGACATACACGCAACATGATAGCTTTTCGACTTACAACGTGTTGTTTAGGAAAAACAAGATAATTTCGCACGATGCGGGATTTCCTTAAAACGTGATTTTCTGAAAAATTTTGACGAAAGAAAATTCTCCTTTTGGTTCTCTTTAGATGCTACATGTTAAGACGTACACGCCACCACAATTCTTTTCGAGATACAACGTGTAGTTTTGGAGATACAAGCTAATTTTGTACGATGCGTTATTTCTTCTCGTAAAGAGTTTCCAATGTGTACGTATATGTCTTTACTCTGCAAAACTGTATTTCCTTATGAAGTGGTATTCTTACATATCCTTTCGAGAGAAAACTGTCCTGTGCCTTCTCTTTTGAGGCTACACACTTAGACATACACGCAACATGAAAGCTTTTCGACTTACAACGTGTTGTTTAGGAAAAACAAGATAATTTCGCACGATGCGGGATTTCCTTAAAACGTGATTTTCTGAAAAATTTTGACGAAAGAAAATTCTCCTTTTGGTTCTCTTTAGATGCTACATGTTAAGACGTACACGCCACAACAATTCTTTTCGAGATGCAACGTGTAGTTTAGGAGATACAAACTAATTTTGTACGATGCGTTATTTCTTCTCGTAAAGAGTTCCAATGCGTACGTATATGTCTTTACTCTGCAAAACTGTATTTCCTTATGAAGTGGTATTCTTACATATCCTTTCGAGAGAAAACTGTCCTGTGCCTTCTCTTTTGAGGCTACACACTTAGACATACACGCAACATGAAAGCTTTTCGACTTACAACGTGCTGTTTAGGAAAAACAAGATAATTTCGCACGATGCGGGATTTCCTTAAAACGTGATTTTCTGAAAAATTTTGACGAAAGAAAATTCTCCTTTTGGTTCTCTTTAGATGCTACATGTTAAGACGTACACGCCACAACAATTCTTTTCGAGATACAACGTGTAGTTTTGGAGATACAAGCTAATTTTGTACGATGCGTTATTTCTTCTCGTAAAGAGTTTCCAATGCGTACGTATATGTCTTTACTCTGCAAAACTGTATTTCCTTATGAAGTGGTATTCTTACATATCCTTTCGAGAGAAAACTGTCCTGTGCCTTCTCTTTTGAGGCTACACACTTAGACATACACGCAACATGATAGCTTTTCGACTTACAACGTGTTGTTTAGGAAAAACAAGATAATTTCGCACGATGCGGGATTTCCTTAAAACGTGATTTTCTGAAAAATTTTGACGAAAGAAAATTCTCCTTTTGGTTCTCTTTAGATGCTACATGTTAAGACGTACACGCCACCACAATTCTTTTCGAGATACAACGTGTAGTTTTGGAGATACAAGCTAATTTTGTACGATGCGTTATTTCTTCTCGTAAAGAGTTTCCAATGTGTACGTATATGTCTTTACTCTGCAAAACTGTATTTCCTTATGAAGTGGTATTCTTACATATCCTTTCGAGAGAAAACTGTCCTGTGCCTTCTCTTTTGAGGCTACACACTTAGACATACACGCAACATGAAAGCTTTTCGACTTACAACGTGTTGTTTAGGAAAAACAAGATAATTTCGCACGATGCGGGATTTCCTTAAAACGTGATTTTCTGAAAAATTTTGACGAAAGAAAATTCTCCTTTTGGTTCTCTTTAGATGCTACATGTTAAGACTTACACGCCACAACAATTCTTTTCGAGATGCAACGTGTAGTTTAGGAGATACAAACTAATTTTGTACGATGCGTTATTTCTTCTCGTAAAGAGTTTCCAATGCGTACGTATATGTCTTTACTCTGCAAAACTGTATTTCCTTATGAAGTGGTATTCTTACATATCCTTTCGAGAGAAAACTGTCCTGTGCCTTCTCTTTTGAGGCTACACACTTAGACATACACGCAACATGAAAGCTTTTCGACTTACAACGTGCTGTTTAGGAAAAACAAGATAATTTCGCACGATGCGGGATTTCCTTAAAACGTGATTTTCTGAAAAATTTTGACGAAAGAAAATTCTCCTTTTGGTTCTCTTTAGATGCTACATGTTAAGACGTACACGCCACAACAATTCTTTTCGAGATACAACGTGTAGTTTTGGAGATACAAGCTAATTTTGTACGATGCGTTATTTCTTCTCGTAAAGAGTTTCCAATGCGTACGTATATGTCTTTACTCTGCAAAACTGTATTTCCTTATGAAGTGGTATTCTTACATATCCTTTCGAGCGAAAACTGTCCTGTGCCTTCTCTTTTGAGGCTACACACTTAGACATACACGCAACATGAAAGCTTTTCGACTTACAACGTGTTGTTTAGGAAAAACAAGATAATTTCGCACGATGCGGGATTTCCTTAAAACGTGATTTTCTGAAAAATTTTGACGAAAGAAAATTCTCCTTCTGGTTATCTTTAGATGCTACATGTTAAGACGTACACGCCACAACAATTCTTTTCGAGATACAACGTGTAGTTTTGGAGATACAAGCTAATTTTGTACGATGCGTTATTTCTTCTCGTAAAGAGTTTCCAATGCGTACGTATATGTCTTTACTCTGCAAAACTGTATTTCCTTATGAAGTGGTATTCTTACATATCCTTTCGAGAGAAAACTATCCTGTGCCTTCTCTTTTGAGGCTACACACTTAGACATACACGCAACATGAAAGCTTTTCGACTTACAACGTGTTGTTTAGGAAAAACAAGATAATTTCGCACGATGCGGGATTTCCTTAAAACGTGATTTTCTGAAAAATTTTGACGAAAGAAAATTCTCCTTTTGGTTCTCTTTAGATGCTACATGTTAAGACGTACACGCCACAACAATTCTTTTCGAGATACAACGTGTAGTTTTGGAGATACAAGCTAATTTTGTACGATGCGTTATTTCTTCTCGTAAAGAGTTTCCAATGCGTACGTATATGTCTTTACTCTGCAAAACTCTATTTCCTTATGAAGTGGTATTCTTACATATCCTTTCGAGAGAAAACTGTCCTGTGCCTTCTCTTTTGAGGCTACACACTTAGACATACACGCAACATGAAAGCTTTTCGACTTACAACGTGTTGTTTAGGAAAAACAAGATAATTTCGCACGATGCGGGATTTCCTTAAAACGTGATTTTCTGAAAAATTTTGACGAAAGAAAATTCTCCTTTTGGTTCTCTTTAGATGCTACATGTTAAGACGTACACGCCACAACAATTCTTTTCGAGATACAACGTGTAGTTTTGGAGATACAAGCTAATTTTGTACGATGCGTTATTTCTTCTCGTAAAGAGTTTCCAATGCGTACGTATATGTCTTTACTCTGCAAAACTCTATTTCCTTATGAAGTGGTATTCTTACATATCCTTTCGAGAGAAAACTGTCCTGTGCCTTCTCTTTTGAGGCTACACACTTAGACATACACGCAACATGAAAGCTTTTCAACTTACAACGTGTTGTTTAGGAAAAACAAGATAATTTCGCACGATGCGGGATTTCCTTAAAACGTGATTTTCTGAAAAATTTTGACGAAAGAAAATTCTCCTTTTGGTTCTCTTTAGATGCTACATGTTAAGACGTACACGCCACAACAATTCTTTTCGAGATACAACGTGTAGTTTTGGAGATACAAGCTAATTTTGTACGATGCGTTATTTCTTCTCGTAAAGAGTTTCCAATGCGTACGTATGTCTTTACTCTGCAAAACTGTATTTCCTTATGAAGTGGTATTCTTACATATCCTTTCGAGAGAAAACTGTCCTGTGCCTTCTCTTTTGAGGCTACAAACTTAGACATACACGCAACATGAAAGCTTTTCGACTTACGACGTGTTGTTTAGGAAAAACAAGATAATTTCGCACGATGCGGGATTTCCTTAAAACGTGATTTTCTGAAAAATTTTGACGAAAGAAAATTCTCCTTTTGGTTCTCTTTAGATGCTACATGTTAAGACGTACACGCCACAACAATTCTTTTCGAGATACAACGTGTAGTTTTGGAGATACAATCTAATTTTGTATGATGCGTTATTTCTTCTCGTAAAGAGTTTCCAATGCGTACGTATATGTCTTTACTCTGCAAAACTGTATTTCCTTATGAAGTGGTATTCTTACATATCCTTTCGAGAGAAAACTGTCCTGTGCCTTCTCTTTTGAGGCTACACACTTAGACATACACGCAACATGAAAGCTTTTCGACTTACAACGTGTTGTTTAGGAAAAACAAGATAATTTCGCACGATGCGGGATTTCCTTAAAACGTGATTTTCTGAAAAATTTTGACGAAAGAAAATTCTCCTTTTGGTTCTCTTTAGATGCTACATGTTAAGACGTACACGCCACAACAATTCTTTTCGAGATACAACGTGTAGTTTTGGAGATACAAGCTAATTTTGTACGATGCGTTATTTCTTCTCGTAAAGAGTTTCCAATGCGTACGTATATGTCTTTACTCTGCAAAACTCTATTTCCTTATGAAGTGGTATTCTTACATATCCTTTCGAGAGAAAACTGTCCTGTGCCTTCTCTTTTGAGGCTACACACTTAGACATACATGCAACATGAAAGCTTTTCGACTTACAACGTGTTGTTTAGGAAAAACAAGATAATTTCGCACGATGCGGGATTTCCTTAAAACGTGATTTTCTGAAAAATTTTGACGAAAGAAAATTCTCCTTTTGGTTCTCTTTAGATGCTACATGTTAAGACGTACACGCCACAACAATTCTTTTCGAGATACAACGTGTAGTTTTTGAGATACAAGCTAATTTTGTACGATGCGTTATTTCTTCTCGTAAAGAGTTTCCAATGCGTACGTATATGTCTTTACTCTGCAAAACTGTATTTCCTTATGAAGTGGTATTCTTACATATCCTTTCGAGAGAAAACTGTCCTGTGCCTTCTCTTTTGAGGCTACACACTTAGACATACACGCAACATGAAAGCTTTTCGACTTACAACGTGTTGTTTAGGAAAAACAAGATAATTTCGCACGATGCGGGATTTCCTTAAAACGTGATTTTCTGAAAAATTTTGACGAAAGAAAATTCTCCTTTTGGTTCTCTTTAGATGCTACATGTTAAGACGTACACGCCACAACAATTCTTTTCGAGATACAACGTGTAGTTTTGGAGATACAAGCTAATTTTGTACGATGCGTTATTTCTTCTCGTAAAGAGTTTCCAATGCGTACGTATATGTCTTTACTCTGCAAAACTCTATTTCCTTATGAAGTGGTATTCTTACATATCCTTTCGAGAGAAAACTGTCCTGTGCCTTCTCTTTTGAGGCTACACACTTAGACATACACGCAACATGAAAGCTTTTCGACTTACAACGTGTTGTTTAGGAAAAACAAGATAATTTCGCACGATGCGGGATTTCCTTAAAACGTGATTTTCTGAAAAATTTTGACGAAAGAAAATTCTCCTTTTGGTTCTCTTTAGATGCTACATGTTAAGACGTACACGCCACAACAATTCTTTTCGAGATACAACGTGTAGTTTTGGAGATACAAGCTAATTTTGTACGATGCGTTATTTCTTCTCGTAAAGAGTTTCCAATGCGTACGTATATGTCTTTACTCTGCAAAACTGTATTTCCTTATGAAGTGGTATTCTTACATATCCTTTCGAGAGAAAACTGTCCTGTGCCTTCTCTTTTGAGGCTACACACTTAGACATACACGCAACATGAAAGCTTTTCGACTTACAACGTGTTGTTTAGGAAAAACAAGATAATTTCGCACGATGCGGGATTTCCTTAAAACGTGATTTTCTGAAAAATTTTGACGAAAGAAAATTCTCCTTTTGGTTCTCTTTAGATGCTACATGTTAAGACGTACACGCCACAACAATTCTTTTCGAGATACAACGTGTAGTTTTGGAGATACAAGCTAATTTTGTACGATGCGTTATTTCTTCTCGTAAAGAGTTTCCAATGCGTACGTATATGTCTTTACTCTGCAAAACTCTATTTCCTTATGAAGTGGTATTCTTACATATCCTTTCGAGAGAAAACTGTCCTGTGCCTTCTCTTTTGAGGCTACACACTTAGACATACACGCAACATGAAAGCTTTTCGACTTACAACGTGTTGTTTAGGAAAAACAAGATAAATTCGCACGATGCGGGATTTCCTTAAAACGTGATTTTCTGAAAAATTTTGACGAAAGAAAATTCTCCTTTTGGTTCTCTTTAGATGCTACATGTTAAGACGTACACGCCACAACAATTCTTTTCGAGATACAACGTGTAGTTTTGGAGATACAAGCTAATTTTGTACGATGCGTTATTTCTTCTCGTAAAGAGTTTCCAATGCGTACGTATATGTCTTTACTCTGCAAAACTCTATTTCCTTATGAAGTGGTATTCTTACATATCCTTTCGAGAGAAAACTGTCCTGTGCCTTCTCTTTTGAGGCTACACACTTAGACATACACGCAACATGAAAGCTTTTCGACTTACAACGTGTTGTTTAGGAAAAACAAGATAATTTCGCACGATGCGGGATTTCCTTAAAACGTGATTTTCTGAAAAATTTTGACGAAAGAAAATTCTCCTTTTGGTTCTCTTTAGATGCTACATGTTAAGACGTACACGCCACAACAATTCTTTTCGAGATACAACGTGTAGTTTTGGAGATACAAGCTAATTTTGTACGATGCGTTATTTCTTCTCGTAAAGAGTTTCCAATGCGTACGTATATGTCTTTACTCTGCAAAACTGTATTTCCTTATGAAGTGGTATTCTTACATATCCTTTCGAGAGAAAACTGTCCTGTGCCTTCTCTTTTGAGGCTACACACTTAGACATACACGCAACATGATAGCTTTTCGACTTACAACGTGTTGTTTAGGAAAAACAAGATAATTTCGCACGATGCGGGATTTCCTTAAAACGTGATTTTCTGAAAAATTTTGACGAAAGAAAATTCTCCTTTTGGTTCTCTATAGATGCTACATGTTAAGACGTACACGCCACAACAATTCTTTTCGAGATACAACGTGTAGTTTTGGAGATACAAGCTAATTTTGTACGATGCGTTATTTCTTCTCGTAAAGAGTTTCCAATGCGTACGTATATGTCTTTACTCTGCAAAACTGTATTTCCTTATGAAGTGGTATTCTTACATATCCTTTCGAGAGAAAACTGTCCTGTGCCTTCTCTTTTGAGGCTACACACTTAGACATACACGCAACATGAAAGCTTTTCGACTTACAACGTGTTGTTTAGGAAAAACAAGATAATTTCGCACGATGCGGGATTTCCTTAAAACGTGATTTTCTGAAAAATTTTGACGAAAGAAAATTCTCCTTTTGGTTCTCTTTAGATGCTACATGTTAAGACGTACACGCCACAACAATTCTTTTCGAGATACAACGTGTAGTTTTGGAGATACAAGCTAATTTTGTACGATGCGTTATTTCTTCTCGTAAAGAGTTTCCAATGCGTACGTATATGTCTTTACTCTGCAAAACTCTATTTCCTTATGAAGTGGTATTCTTACATATCCTTTCGAGAGAAAACTGTCCTGTGCCTTCTCTTTTGAGGCTACACACTTAGACATACACGCAACATGAAAGCTTTTCGACTTACAACGTGTTGTTTAGGAAAAACAAGATAATTTCGCACGATGCGGGATTTCCTTAAAACGTGATTTTCTGAAAAATTTTGACGAAAGAAAATTCTCCTTTTGGTTCTCTTTAGATGCTACATGTTAAGACGTACACGCCACAACAATTCTTTTCGAGATACAACGTGTAGTTTTGGAGATACAAGCTAATTTTGTACGATGCGTTATTTCTTCTCGTAAAGAGTTTCCAATGCGTACGTATATGTTTTACTCTGCAAAACTCTATTTCCTTATGAAGTGGTATTCTTACATATCCTTTCGAGAGAAAACTGTCCTGTGCCTTCTCTTTTGAGGCTACACACTTAGACATACACGCAACATGAAAGCTTTTCGACTTACAACGTGTTGTTTAGGAAAAACAAGATAATTTCGCACGATGCGGGATTTCCTTAAAACGTGATTTTCTGAAAAATTTTGACGAAAGAAAATTCTCCTTTTGGTTCTCTTTAGATGCTACATGTTAAGACGTACACGCCACAACAATTCTTTTCGAGATACAACGTGTAGTTTTGGAGATACAAGCTAATTTTGTACGATGCGTTATTTCTTCTCGTAAAGAGTTTCCAATGCGTACGTATATGTCTTTACTCTGCAAAACTGTATTTCCTTATGAAGTGGTATTCTTACATATCCTTTCGAGAGAAAACTGTCCTGTGCCTTCTCTTTTGAGGCTACACACTTAGACATACACGCAACATGAAAGCTTTTCGACTTACAACGTGTTGTTTAGGAAAAACAAGATAATTTCGCACGATGCGGGATTTCCTTAAAACGTGATTTTCTGAAAAATTTTGACGAAAGAAAATTCTCCTTTTGGTTCTCTTTAGATGCTACATGTTAAGACGTACACGCCACAACAATTCTTTTCGAGATACAACGTGTAGTTTTGGAGATACAAGCTAATTTTGTACGATGCGTTATTTCTTCTCGTAAAGAGTTTCCAATGCGTACGTATATGTCTTTACTCTGCAAAACTGTATTTCCTTATGAAGTGGTATTCTTACATATCCTTTCGAGAGAAAACTGTCCTGTGCCTTCTCTTTTGAGGCTACACACTTAGACATACACGCAACATGAAAGCTTTTCGACTTACAACGTGTTGTTTAGGAAAAACAAGATAATTTCGCACGATGCGGGATTTCCTTAAAACGTGATTTTCTGAAAAATTTTGACGAAAGAAAATTCTCCTTTTGGTTCTCTTTAGATGCTACATGTTAAGACGTACACGCCACAACAATTCTTTTCGAGATACAACGTGTAGTTTTGGAGATACAAGCTAATTTTGTACGATGCGTTATTTCTTCTCGTAAAGAGTTTCCAATGCGTACGTATATGTCTTTACTCTGCAAAACTGTATTTCCTTATGAAGTGGTATTCTTACATATCCTTTCGAGAGAAAACTGTCCTGTGCCTTCTCTTTTGAGGCTACACACTTAGACATACACGCAACATGAAAGCTTTTCGACTTACAACGTGCTGTTTAGGAAAAACAAGATAATTTCGCACGATGCGGGATTTCCTTAAAACGTGATTTTCTGAAAAATTTTGACGAAAGAAAATTCTCCTTTTGGTTCTCTTTAGATGCTACATGTTAAGACGTACACGCCACAACAATTCTTTTCGAGATACAACGTGTAGTTTTGGAGATACAAGCTAATTTTGTACGATGCGTTATTTCTTCTCGTAAAGAGTTTCCAATGCGTACGTATATGTCTTTACTCTGCAAAACTGTATTTCCTTATGAAGTGGTATTCTTACATATCCTTTCGAGAGAAAACTGTCCTGTGCCTTCTCTTTTGAGGCTACACACTTAGACATACACGCAACATGAAAGCTTTTCGACTTACAACGTGTTGTTTAGGAAAAACAAGATAATTTCGCACGATGCGGGATTTCCTTAAAACGTGATTTTCTGAAAAATTTTGACGAAAGAAAATTCTCCTTTTGGTTCTCTTTAGATGCTACATGTTAAGACGTACACGCCACAACAATTCTTTTCGAGATACAACGTGTAGTTTTGGAGATACAAGCTAATTTTGTACGATGCGTTATTTCTTCTCGTAAAGAGTTTCCAATGCGTACGTATATGTCTTTACTCTGCAAAACTGTATTTCCTTATGAAGTGGTATTCTTACATATCCTTTCGAGAGAAAACTGTCCTGTGCCTTCTCTTTTGAGGCTACACACTTAGACATACACGCAACATGAAAGCTTTTCGACTTACAACGTGCTGTTTAGGAAAAACAAGATAATTTCGCACGATGCGGGATTTCCTTAAAACGTGATTTTCTGAAAAATTTTGACGAAAGAAAATTCTCCTTTTGGTTCTCTTTAGATGCTACATGTTAAGACGTACACGCCACAACAATTCTTTTCGAGATACAACGTGTAGTTTTGGAGATACAAGCTAATTTTGTACGATGCGTTATTTCTTCTCGTAAAGAGTTTCCAATGCGTACGTATATGTCTTTACTCTGCAAAACTGTATTTCCTTATGAAGTGGTATTCTTACATATCCTTTCGAGAGAAAACTGTCCTGTGCCTTCTCTTTTGAGGCTACACACTTAGACATACACGCAACATGATAGCTTTTCGACTTACAACGTGTTGTTTAGGAAAAACAAGATAATTTCGCACGATGCGGGATTTCCTTAAAACGTGATTTTCTGAAAAATTTTGACGAAAGAAAATTCTCCTTTTGGTTCTCTATAGATGCTACATGTTAAGACGTACACGCCACAACAATTCTTTTCGAGATACAACGTGTAGTTTTGGAGATACAAGCTAATTTTGTACGATGCGTTATTTCTTCTCGTAAAGAGTTTCCAATGCGTACGTATATGTCTTTACTCTGCAAAACTGTATTTCCTTATGAAGTGGTATTCTTACATATCCTTTCGAGAGAAAACTGTCCTGTGCCTTCTCTTTTGAGGCTACACACTTAGACATACACGCAACATGAAAGCTTTTCGACTTACAACGTGTTGTTTAGGAAAAACAAGATAATTTCGCACGATGCGGGATTTCCTTAAAACGTGATTTTCTGAAAAATTTTGACGAAAGAAAATTCTCCTTTTGGTTCTCTTTAGATGCTACATGTTAAGACGTACACGCCACAACAATTCTTTTCGAGATACAACGTGTAGTTTTGGAGATACAAGCTAATTTTGTACGATGCGTTATTTCTTCTCGTAAAGAGTTTCCAATGCGTACGTATATGTCTTTACTCTGCAAAACTCTATTTCCTTATGAAGTGGTATTCTTACATATCCTTTCGAGAGAAAACTGTCCTGTGCCTTCTCTTTTGAGGCTACACACTTAGACATACACGCAACATGAAAGCTTTTCGACTTACAACGTGTTGTTTAGGAAAAACAAGATAATTTCGCACGATGCGGGATTTCCTTAAAACGTGATTTTCTGAAAAATTTTGACGAAAGAAAATTCTCCTTTTGGTTCTCTTTAGATGCTACATGTTAAGACGTACACGCCACAACAATTCTTTTCGAGATACAACGTGTAGTTTTGGAGATACAAGCTAATTTTGTACGATGCGTTATTTCTTCTCGTAAAGAGTTTCCAATGCGTACGTATATGTTTTACTCTGCAAAACTCTATTTCCTTATGAAGTGGTATTCTTACATATCCTTTCGAGAGAAAACTGTCCTGTGCCTTCTCTTTTGAGGCTACACACTTAGACATACACGCAACATGAAAGCTTTTCGACTTACAACGTGTTGTTTAGGAAAAACAAGATAATTTCGCACGATGCGGGATTTCCTTAAAACGTGATTTTCTGAAAAATTTTGACGAAAGAAAATTCTCCTTTTGGTTCTCTTTAGATGCTACATGTTAAGACGTACACGCCACAACAATTCTTTTCGAGATACAACGTGTAGTTTTGGAGATACAAGCTAATTTTGTACGATGCGTTATTTCTTCTCGTAAAGAGTTTCCAATGCGTACGTATATGTCTTTACTCTGCAAAACTGTATTTCCTTATGAAGTGGTATTCTTACATATCCTTTCGAGAGAAAACTGTCCTGTGCCTTCTCTTTTGAGGCTACACACTTAGACATACACGCAACATGAAAGCTTTTCGACTTACAACGTGTTGTTTAGGAAAAACAAGATAATTTCGCACGATGCGGGATTTCCTTAAAACGTGATTTTCTGAAAAATTTTGACGAAAGAAAATTCTCCTTTTGGTTCTCTTTAGATGCTACATGTTAAGACGTACACGCCACAACAATTCTTTTCGAGATACAACGTGTAGTTTTGGAGATACAAGCTAATTTTGTACGATGCGTTATTTCTTCTCGTAAAGAGTTTCCAATGCGTACGTATATGTCTTTACTCTGCAAAACTGTATTTCCTTATGAAGTGGTATTCTTACATATCCTTTCGAGAGAAAACTGTCCTGTGCCTTCTCTTTTGAGGCTACACACTTAGACATACACGCAACATGAAAGCTTTTCGACTTACAACGTGTTGTTTAGGAAAAACAAGATAATTTCGCACGATGCGGGATTTCCTTAAAACGTGATTTTCTGAAAAATTTTGACGAAAGAAAATTCTCCTTTTGGTTCTCTTTAGATGCTACATGTTAAGACGTACACGCCACAACAATTCTTTTCGAGATACAACGTGTAGTTTTGGAGATACAAGCTAATTTTGTACGATGCGTTATTTCTTCTCGTAAAGAGTTTCCAATGCGTACGTATATGTCTTTACTCTGCAAAACTGTATTTCCTTATGAAGTGGTATTCTTACATATCCTTTCGAGAGAAAACTGTCCTGTGCCTTCTCTTTTGAGGCTACACACTTAGACATACACGCAACATGAAAGCTTTTCGACTTACAACGTGCTGTTTAGGAAAAACAAGATAATTTCGCACGATGCGGGATTTCCTTAAAACGTGATTTTCTGAAAAATTTTGACGAAAGAAAATTCTCCTTTTGGTTCTCTTTAGATGCTACATGTTAAGACGTACACGCCACAACCATTCTTTTCGAGATACAACGTGTAGTTTTGGAGATACAAGCTAATTTTGTACGATGCGTTATTTCTTCTCGTAAAGAGTTTCCAATGCGTACGTATATGTCTTTACTCTGCAAAACTGTATTTCCTTATGAAGTGGTATTCTTACATATCCTTTCGAGAGAAAACTGTCCTGTGCCTTCTCTTTTGAGGCTACACACTTAGACATACACGCAACATGAAAGCTTTTCGACTTACAACGTGTTGTTTAGGAAAAACAAGATAATTTCGCACGATGCGGGATTTCCTTAAAACGTGATTTTCTGAAAAATTTTGACGAAAGAAAATTCTCCTTTTGGTTCTCTTTAGATGCTACATGTTAAGACGTACACGCCACAACAATTCTTTTCGAGATACAACGTGTAGTTTTGGAGATACAAGCTAATTTTGTACTATGCGTTATTTCTTCTCGTAAAGAGTTTCCAATGCGTACGTATATGTCTTTACTCTGCAAAACTGTATTTCCTTATGAAGTGGTATTCTTACATATCCTTTCGAGAGAAAACTGTCCTGTGCCTTCTCTTTTGAGGCTACACACTTAGACATACACGCAACATGAAAGCTTTTCGACTTACAACGTGCTGTTTAGGAAAAACAAGATAATTTCGCACGATGCGGGATTTCCTTAAAACGTGATTTTCTGAAAAATTTTGACGAAAGAAAATTCTCCTTTTGGTTCTCTTTAGATGCTACATGTTAAGACGTACACGCCACAACAATTCTTTTCGAGATACAACGTGTAGTTTTGGAGATACAAGCTAATTTTGTACGATGCGTTATTTCTTCTCGTAAAGAGTTTCCAATGCGTACGTATATGTCTTTACTCTGCAAAACTGTATTTCCTTATGAAGTGGTATTCTTACATATCCTTTCGAGAGAAAACTGTCCTGTGCCTTCTCTTTTGAGGCTACACACTTAGACATACACGCAACATGAAAGCTTTTCGACTTACAACGTGTTGTTTAGGAAAAACAAGATAATTTCGCACGATGCGGGATTTCCTTAAAACGTGATTTTCTGAAAAATTTTGACGAAAGAAAATTCTCCTTTTGGTTCTCTTTAGATGCTACATGTTAAGACGTACACGCCACAACAATTCTTTTCGAGATACAACGTGTAGTTTTGGAGATACAAGCTAATTTTGTACGATGCGTTATTTCTTCTCGTAAAGAGTTTCCAATGCGTACGTATATGTCTTTACTCTGCAAAACTGTATTTCCGTATGAAGTGGTATTCTTACATATCCTTTCGAGAGAAAACTGTCCTGTGCCTTCTCTTTTGAGGCTACACACTTAGACATACACGCAACATGAAAGCTTTTCGACTTACAACGTGTTGTTTAGGAAAAACAAGATAATTTCGCACGATGCGGGATTTCCTTAAAACGTGATTTTCTGAAAAATTTTGACGAAAGAAAATTCTCCTTTTGGTTCTCTTTAGATGCTACATGTTAAGACGTACACGCCACAACAATTCTTTTCGAGATACAACGTGTAGTTTTGGAGATACAAGCTAATTTTGTACGATGCGTTATTTCTTCTCGTAAAGAGTTTCCAATGCGTACGTATATGTCTTTACTCTGCAAAACTGTATTTCCTTATGAAGTGGTATTCTTACATATCCTTTCGAGAGAAAACTGTCCTGTGCCTTCTCTTTTGAGGCTACACACTTAGACATACACGCAACATGAAAGCTTTTCGACTTACAACGTGTTGTTTAGGAAAAACAAGATAATTTCGCACGATGCGGGATTTCCTTAAAACGTGATTTTCTGAAAAATTTTGACGAAAGAAAATTCTCCTTTTGGTTCTCTTTAGATGCTACATGTTAAGACGTACACGCCACAACCATTCTTTTCGAGATACAACGTGTAGTTTTGGAGATACAAGCTAATTTTGTACGATGCGTTATTTCTTCTCGTAAAGAGTTTCCAATGCGTACGTATATGTCTTTACTCTGCAAAACTGTATTTCCTTATGAAGTGGTATTCTTACATATCCTTTCGAGAGAAAACTGTCCTGTGCCTTCTCTTTTGAGGCTACACACTTAGACATACACGCAACATGAAAGCTTTTCGACTTACAACGTGTTGTTTAGGAAAAACAAGATAATTTCGCACGATGCGGGATTTCCTTAAAACGTGATTTTCTGAAAAATTTTGACGAAAGAAAATTCTCCTTTTGGTTCTCTTTAGATGCTACATGTTAAGACGTACACGCCACAACAATTCTTTTCGAGATACAACGTGTAGATTTGGAGATACAAGCTAATTTTGTACGATGCGTTATTTCTTCTCGTAAAGAGTTTCCAATGCGTACGTATATGTCTTTACTCTGCAAAACTGTATTTCCTTATGAAGTGGTATTCTTACATATCCTTTCGAGAGAAAACTGTCCTGTGCCTTCTCTTTTGAGGCTACACACTTAGACATACACGCAACATGAAAGCTTTTCGACTTACAACGTGTTGTTTAGGAAAAACAAGATAATTTCGCACGATGCGGGATTTCCTTAAAACGTGATTTTCTGAAAAATTTTGACGAAAGAAAATTCTCCTTTTGGTTCTCTTTAGATGCTACATGTTAAGACGTACACGCCACAACAATTCTTTTCGAGATACAACGTGTAGTTTTGGAGATACAAGCTAATTTTGTACGATGCGTTATTTCTTCTCGTAAAGAGTTTCCAATGCGTACGTATATGTCTTTACTCTGCAAAACTGTATTTCCTTATGAAGTGGTATTCTTACATATCCTTTCGAGAGAAAACTGTCCTGTGCCTTCTCTTTTGAGGCTACACACTTAGACATACACGCAACATGAAAGCTTTTCGACTTACAACGTGTTGTTTAGGAAAAACAAGATAATTTCGCACGATGCGGGATTTCCTTAAAACGTGATTTTCTGAAAAATTTTGACGAAAGAAAATTCTCCTTTTGGTTCTCTTTAGATGCTACATGTTAAGACGTACACGCCACAACAATTCTTTTCGAGATACAACGTGTAGTTTTGGAGATACAAGCTAATTTTGTACGATGCGTTATTTCTTCTCGTAAAGAGTTTCCAATGCGTACGTATATGTCTTTACTCTGCAAAACTGTATTTCCTTATGAAGTGGTATTCTTACATATCCTTTCGAGAGAAAACTGTCCTGTGCCTTCTCTTTTGAGGCTACACACTTAGACATACACGCAACATGAAAGCTTTTCGACTTACAACGTGTTGTTTAGGAAAAACAAGATAATTTCGCACGATGCGGGATTTCCTTAAAACGTGATTTTCTGAAAAATTTTGACGAAAGAAAATTCTCCTTTTGGTTCTCTTTAGATGCTACATGTTAAGACGTACACGCCACAACCATTCTTTTCGAGATACAACGTGTAGTTTTGGAGATACAAGCTAATTTTGTACGATGCGTTATTTCTTCTCGTAAAGAGTTTCCAATGCGTACGTATATGTCTTTACTCTGCAAAACTGTATTTCCTTATGAAGTGGTATTCTTACATATCCTTTCGAGAGAAAACTGTCCTGTGCCTTCTCTTTTGAGGCTACACACTTAGACATACACGCAACATGAAAGCTTTTCGACTTACAACGTGTTGTTTAGGAAAAACAAGATAATTTCGCACGATGCGGGATTTCCTTAAAACGTGATTTTCTGAAAAATTTTGACCAAAGAAAATTCTCCTTTTGGTTCTCTTTAGATGCTACATGTTAAGACGTACACGCCACAACAATTCTTTTCGAGATACAACGTGTAGTTTTGGAGATACAAGCTAATTTTGTACGATGCGTTATTTCTTCTCGTAAAGAGTTTCCAATGCGTACGTATATGTCTTTACTCTGCAAAACTGTATTTCCTTATGAAGTGGTATTCTTACATATCCTTTCGAGAGAAAACTGTCCTGTGCCTTCTCTTTTGAGGCTACACACTTAGACATACACGCAACATGAAAGCTTTTCGACTTACAACGTGTTGTTTAGGAAAAACAAGATAATTTCGCACGATGCGGGATTTCCTTAAAACGTGATTTTCTGAAAAATTTTGACGAAAGAAAATTCTCCTTTTGGTTCTCTTTAGATGCTACATGTTAAGACGTACACGCCACAACAATTCTTTTCGAGATACAACGTGTAGTTTTGGAGATACAAGCTAATTTTGTACGATGCGTTATTTCTTCTCGTAAAGAGTTTCCAATGCGTACGTATATGTCTTTACTCTGCAAAACTGTATTTCCTTATGAAGTGGTATTCTTACATATCCTTTCGAGAGAAAACTGTCCTGTGCCTTCTCTTTTGAGGCTACACACTTAGACATACACGCAACATGAAAGCTTTTCGACTTACAACGTGTTGTTTAGGAAAAACAAGATAATTTCGCACGATGCGGGATTTCCTTAAAACGTGATTTTCTGAAAAATTTTGACGAAAGAAAATTCTCCTTTTGGTTCTCTTTAGATGCTACATGTTAAGACGTACACGCCACAACAATTCTTTTCGAGATACAACGTGTAGTTTTGGAGATACAAGCTAATTTTGTACGATGCGTTATTTCTTCTCGTAAAGAGTTTCCAATGCGTACGTATATGTCTTTACTCTGCAAAACTGTATTTCCTTATGAAGTGGTATTCTTACATATCCTTTCGAGAGAAAACTGTCCTGTGCCTTCTCTTTTGAGGCTACACACTTAGACATACACGCAACATGAAAGCCTTTCTACTTACAACGTGCTGTTTAGGAAAAACAAGATAATTTCGCACGATGCGGGATTTTCTTAAAACGTGATTTTCTGAAAAATTTTGACGAAAGAAAATTCTCCTTTTGGTTCTCTTTAGATGCTACATGTTAAGACGTACACGCCACAACAATTCTTTTCGAGATACAACGTGTAGTTTTGGAGATACAAGCTAATTTTGTACTATGCGTTATTTCTTCTTGTAAAGAGTTTCCAATGCGTACGTATATGTGTTTACTCTGCAAAACTGTATTTCCTTATGAAGTGGTATTCTTACATATCCTTTCGAGAGAAAACTGTCCTGTGCCTTCTCTTTTGAGGCTACACACTTAGACATACACGCAACATGAAAGCTTTTCGACTTACAACGTGTTGTTTAGGAAAAACAAGATAATTTCGCACGATGCGGGATTTCCTTAAAACGTGATTTTCTGAAAAATTTTGACGAAAGAAAATTCTCCTTTTGGTTCTCTTTAGATGCTACATGTTAAGACGTACACGCCACAACAATTCTTTTCGAGATACAACGTGTAGTTTTGGAGATACAAGCTAATTTTGTACTATGCGTTATTTCTTCTCGTAAAGAGTTTCCAATGCGTACGTATATGTCTTTACACTGCAAAACTGTATTTCCTTATGAAGTGGTATTCTTACATATCCTTTCGAGAGAAAACTGTCCTGTGCCTTCTGTTTTGAGGCTACACACTTAGACATACACGCAACATGAAAGCTTTTCGACTTACAACGTGTTGTTTAGGAAAAAGAAGATAATTTCGCACGATGCGGGATTTTCTTAAAACGTGATTTTCTGAAAAATTTTGACGAAAGAAAATTCTCCTTTTGGTTCTCTTTAGATGCTACATGTTAAGACGTACACGCCACAACAATTCTTTTCGAGATACAACGTGTAGTTTTGGAGATACAAGCTAATTTTGTACGATGCGTTATTTCTTCTCGTAAAGAGTTTCCAATGCGTACGTATATGTCTTTACTCTGCAAAACTCTATTTCCTTATGAAGTGGTATTCTTACATATCCTTTCGAGAGAAAACTGTCCTGTGCCTTCTCTTTTGAGGCTACACACTTAGACATACACGCAACATGAAAGCTTTTCGACTTACAACGTGTTGTTTAGGAAAAAGAAGATAATTTCGCACGATGCGGGATTTTCTTAAAACGTGATTTTCTGAAAAATTTTGACGAAAGAAAATTCTCCTTTTGGTTCTCTTTAGATGCTACATGTTAAGACGTACACGCCACAACAATTCTTTTCGAGATACAACGTGTAGTTTTGGAGATACAAGCTAATTTTGTACGATGCGTTATTTCTTCTCGTAAAGAGTTTCCAATGCGTACATATATGTCTTTACTCTGCAAAACTGTATTTCCTTATGAAGTGGTATTCTTACATATCCTTTCGAGAGAAAACTGTCCTGTGCCTTCTCTTTTGAGGCTACACACTTAGACATACACGCAACATGAAAGCTTTTCGACTTACAACGTGTTGTTTAGGAAAAACAAGATAATTTCGCACGATGCGGGATTTCCTTAAAACGTGATTTTCTGAAAAATTTTGACGAAAGAAAATTCTCCTTTTGGTTCTCTTTAGATGCTACATGTTAAGACGTACACGCCACAACAATTCTTTTCGAGATACAACGTGTAGTTTTGGAGATACAAACTAATTTTGTACGATGCGTTATTTCTTCTCGTAAAGAGTTTCCAATGCGTACGTATATGTCTTTACTCTGCAAAACTGTATTTCCTTATGAAGTGGTATTCTTACATATCCTTTCGAGAGAAAACTGTCCTGTGCCTTCTCTTTTGAGGCTACACACTTAGACATACACGCAACATGAAAGCTTTTCGACTTACAACGTGTTGTTTAGGAAAAACAAGATAATTTCGCACGATGCGGGATTTCCTTAAAACGTGATTTTCTGAAAAATTTTGACGAAAGAAAATTCTCCTTTTGGTTCTCTTTAGATGCTACACGTTAAGACGTACACGCCACAACAATTCTTTTCGAGATACAACGTGTAGTTTTGGAGATACAAGCTAATTTTGTACGATGCGTTATTTCTTCTCGTAAAGAGTTTCCAATGCGTACGTATATGTCTTTACTCTGCAAAACTGTATTTCCTTATGAAGTGGTATTCTTACATATCCTTTCGAGAGAAAACTGTCCTGTGCCTTCTCTTTTGAGGCTACACACTTAGACATACACGCAACATGAAAGCTTTTCGACTTACAACGTGTTGTTTAGGAAAAACAAGATAATTTCGCACGATGCGGGATTTCCTTAAAACGTGATTTTCTGAAAAATTTTGACGAAAGAAAATTCTCCTTTTGGTTCTCTTCAGATGCTACATGTTAAGACGTACACGCCACAACAATTCTTTTCGAGATACAACGTGTAGTTTTGGAGATACAAGCTAATTTTGTACGATGCGTTATTTCTTCTCGTAAAGAGTTTCCAATGCGTACGTATATGTCTTTACTCTGCAAAAGTGTATTTCCTTATGAAGTGGTATTCTTACATATCCTTTCGAGAGAAAACTGTCCTGTGCCTTCTCTTTTGAGGCTACACACTTAGAAATACACGCAACATGAAAGCTTTTCGACTTACAACGTGTTGTTTAGGAAAAACAAGATAATTTCGCACGATGCGGGATTTCCTTAAAACGTGATTTTCTGAAAAATTTTGACGAAAGAAAATTCTCCTTTTGGTTCTCTTTAGATGCTACACGTTAAGACGTACACGCCACAACAATTCTTTTCGAGATACAACGTGTAGTTTTGGAGATACAAGCTAATTTTGTACGATGCGTTATTTCTTCTCGTAAAGAGTTTCCAATGCGTACGTATATGTCTTTACTCTGCAAAACTGTATTTCCTTATGAAGTGGTATTCTTACATATCCTTTCGAGAGAAAACTGTCCTGTGCCTTCTCTTTTGAGGCTACACACTTAGACATACACGCAACATGAAAGCTTTTCGACTTACAACGTGTTGTTTAGGAAAAACAAGATAATTTCGCACGATGCGGGATTTCCTTAAAACGTGATTTTCTGAAAATTTTGACGAAAGAAAATTCTCCTTTTGGTTCTCTTTAGATGCTACACGTTAAGACGTACACGCCACAACAATTCTTTTCGAGATACAACGTGTAGTTTTGGAGATACAAGCTAATTTTGTACGATGCGTTATTTCTTCTCGTAAAGAGTTTCCAATGCGTACGTATATGTCTTTACTCTGCAAAAGTGTATTTCCTTATGAAGTGGTATTCTTACATATCCTTTCGAGAGAAAACTGTCCTGTGCCTTCTCTTTTGAGGCTACACACTTAGACATACACGCAACATGAAAGCTTTTCGACTTACAACGTGTTGTTTAGGAAAAACAAGATAATTTCGCACGATGCGGGATTTCCTTAAAACGTGATTTTCTGAAAAATTTTGACGAAAGAAAATTCTCCTTTTGGTTCTCTTTAGATGCTACATGTTAAGACGTACACGCCACAACAATTCTTTTCGAGATACAACGTGTAGTTTTGGAGATACAAGCTAATTTTGTACGATGCGTTATTTCTTCTCGTAAAGAGTTTCCAATGCGTACGTATATGTCTTTACTCTGCAAAACTGTATTTCCTTATGAAGTGGTATTCTTACATATCCTTTCGAGAGAAAACTGTCCTGTGCCTTCTCTTTTGAGGCTACACACTTAGACATACACGCAACATGAAAGCTTTTCGACTTACAACGTGTTTGTTTAGGAAAAACAAGATAATTTCGCACGATGCGGGATTTCCTTAAAACGTGATTTTCTGAAAAATTTTGACGAAAGAAAATTCTCCTTTTGGTTCTCTTTAGATGCTACACGTTAAGACGTACACGCCACAACAATTCTTTTCGAGATACAACGTGTAGTTTTGGAGATACAAGCTAATTTTGTACGATGCGTTATTTCTTCTCGTAAAGAGTTTCCAATGCGTACGTATATGTCTTTACTCTGCAAAACTGTATTTCCTTATGAAGTGGTATTCTTACATATCCTTTCGAGAGAAAACTGTCCTGTGCCTTCTCTTTTGAGGCTACACACTTAGACATACACGCAACATGAAAGCTTTTCGACTTACAACGTGTTGTTTAGGAAAAACAAGATAATTTCGCACGATGCGGGATTTCCTTAAAACGTGATTTTCTGAAAAATTTTGACGAAAGAAATTTCTCCTTTTGGTTCTCTTTAGATGCTACACGTTAAGACGTACACGCCACAACAATTCTTTTCGAGATACAACGTGTAGTTTTGGAGATACAAGCTAATTTTGTACGATGCGTTATTTCTTCTCGTAAAGAGTTTCCAATGCGTACGTATATGTCTTTACTCTGCAAAACTGTATTTCCTTATGAAGTGGTATTCTTACATATCCTTTCGAGAGAAAACTGTCCTGTGCCTTCTCTTTTGAGGCTACACACTTAGACATACACGCAACATGAAAGCTTTTCGACTTACAACGTGTTGTTTAGGAAAAACAAGATAATTTCGCACGATGCGGGATTTCCTTAAAACGTGATTTTCTGAAAAATTTTGACGAAAGAAAATTCTCCTTTTGGTTCTCTTTAGATGCTACACGTTAAGACGTACACGCCACAACAATTCTTTTCGAGATACAACGTGTAGTTTTGGAGATACAAGCTAATTTTGTACGATGCGTTATTTCTTCTCGTAAAGAGTTTCCAATGCGTACGTATATGTCTTTACTCTGCAAAAGTGTATTTCCTTATGAAGTGGTATTCTTACATATCCTTTCGAGAGAAAACTGTCCTGTGCCTTCTCTTTTGAGGCTACACACTTAGACATACACGCAACATGAAAGCTTTTCGACTTACAACGTGTTGTTTAGGAAAAACAAGATAATTTCGCACGATGAGGGATTTCCTTAAAACGTGATTTTCTGAAAAATTTTGACGAAAGAAAATTCTCCTTTTGGTTCTCTTTAGATGCTACATGTTAAGACGTACACGCCACAACAATTCTTTTCGAGATACAACGTGTAGTTTTGGAGATACAAGCTAATTTTGTACGATGCGTTATTTCTTCTCGTAAAGAGTTTCCAATGCGTACGTATATGTCTTTACTCTGCAAAACTGTATTTCCTTATGAAGTGGTATTCTTACATATCCTTTCGAGAGAAAACTGTCCTGTGCCTTCTCTTTTGAGGCTACACACTTAGACATACACGCAACATGAAAGCTTTTCGACTTACAACGTGTTGTTTAGGAAAAACAAGATAATTTCGCACGATGCGGGATTTCCTTAAAACGTGATTTTCTGAAAAATTTTGACGAAAGAAAATTCTCCTTTTGGTTCTCTTTAGATGCTACACGTTAAGACGTACACGCCACAACAATTCTTTTCGAGATACAACGTGTAGTTTTGGAGATACAAGCTAATTTTGTACGATGCGTTATTTCTTCTCGTAAAGAGTTTCCAATGCGTACGTATATGTCTTTACTCTGCAAAACTGTATTTCCTTATGAAGTGGTATTCTTACATATCCTTTCGAGAGAAAACTGTCCTGTGCCTTCTCTTTTGAGGCTACACACTTAGACATACACGCAACATGAAAGCTTTTCGACTTACAACGTGTTGTTTAGGAAAAACAAGATAATTTCGCACGATGCGGGATTTCCTTAAAACGTGATTTTCTGAAAAATTTTGACGAAAGAAAATTCTCCTTTTGGTTCTCTTTAGATGCTACATGTTAAGACGTACACGCCACAACAATTCTTTTCGAGATACAACGTGTAGTTTTGGAGATACAAGCTAATTTTGTACTATGCGTTATTTCTTCTCGTAAAGAGTTTCCAATGCGTACGTATATGTCTTTACTCTGCAAAAGTGTATTTCCTTATGAAGTGGTATTCTTACATATCCTTTCGAGAGAAAACTGTCCTGTGCCTTCTCTTTTGAGGCTACACACTTAGAAATACACGCAACATGAAAGCTTTTCGACTTACAACGTGTTGTTTAGGAAAAACAAGATAATTTCGCACGATGCGGGATTTCCTTAAAACGTGATTTTCTGAAAAATTTTGACGAAAGAAAATTCTCCTTTTGGTTCTCTTCAGATGCTACATGTTAAGACGTACACGCCACAACAATTCTTTTCGAGATACAACGTGTAGTTTTGGAGATACAAGCTAATTTTGTACGATGCGTTATTTCTTCTCGTAAAGAGTTTCCAATGCGTACATATATGTCTTTACTCTGCAAAACTGTATTTCCTTATGAAGTGGTATTCTTACATATCCTTTCGAGAGAAAACTGTCCTGTGCCTTCTCTTTTGAGGCTACACACTTAGACATACACGCAACATGAAAGCTTTTCGACTTACAACGTGTTGTTTAGGAAAAACAAGATAATTTCGCACGATGCGGGATTTCCTTAAAACGTGATTTTCTGAAAAATTTTGACGAAAGAAAATTCTCCTTTTGGTTCTCTTCAGATGCTACATGTTAAGACGTACACGCCACAACAATTCTTTTCGAGATACAACGTGTAGTTTTGGAGATACAAGCTAATTTTGTACGATGCGTTATTTCTTCTCGTAAAGAGTTTCCAATGCGTACATATATGTCTTTACTCTGCAAAACTGTATTTCCTTATGAAGTGGTATTCTTACATATCCTTTCGAGAGAAAACTGTCCTGTGCCTTCTCTTTTGAGGCTACACACTTAGACATACACGCAACATGAAAGCTTTTCGACTTACAACGTGTTGTTTAGGAAAAACAAGATAATTTCGCACGATGCGGGATTTCCTTAAAACGTGATTTTCTGAAAAATTTTGACGAAAGAAAATTCTCCTTTTGGTTCTCTTTAGATGCTACATGTTAAGACGTACACGCCACAACAATTCTTTTCGAGATACAACGTGTAGTTTTGGAGATACAAACTAATTTTGTACGATGCGTTATTTCTTCTCGTAAAGAGTTTCCAATGCGTACGTATATGTCTTTACTCTGCAAAACTGTATTTCCTTATGAAGTGGTATTCTTACATATCCTTTCGAGAGAAAACTGTCCTGTGCCTTCTCTTTTGAGGCTACACACTTAGACATACACGCAACATGAAAGCTTTTCGACTTACAACGTGTTGTTTAGGAAAAACAAGATAATTTCGCACGATGCGGGATTTCCTTAAGACGTGATTTTCTGAAAAATTTTGACGAAAGAAAATTCTCCTTTTGGTTCTCTTTAGATGCTACACGTTAAGACGTACACGCCACAACAATTCTTTTCGAGATACAACGTGTAGTTTTGGAGATACAAGCTAATTTTGTACGATGCGTTATTTCTTCTCGTAAAGAGTTTCCAATGCGTACGTATATGTCTTTACTCTGCAAAACTGTATTTCCTTATGAAGTGGTATTCTTACATATCCTTTCGAGAGAAAACTGTCCTGTGCCTTCTCTTTTGAGGCTACACACTTAGACATACACGCAACATGAAAGCTTTTCGACTTACAACGTGTTGTTTAGGAAAAACAAGATAATTTCGCACGATGCGGGATTTCCTTAAAACGTGATTTTCTGAAAAATTTTGACGAAAGAAAATTCTCCTTTTGGTTCTCTTTAGATGCTACATGTTAAGACGTACACGCCACAACAATTCTTTTCGAGATACAACGTGTAGTTTTGGAGATACAAGCTAATTTTGTACTATGCGTTATTTCTTCTCGTAAAGAGTTTCCAATGCGTACGTATATGTCTTTACTCTGCAAAAGTGTATTTCCTTATGAAGTGGTATTCTTACATATCCTTTCGAGAGAAAACTGTCCTGTGCCTTCTCTTTTGAGGCTACACACTTAGAAATACACGCAACATGAAAGCTTTTCGACTTACAACGTGTTGTTTAGGAAAAACAAGATAATTTCGCACGATGCGGGATTTCCTTAAAACGTGATTTTCTGAAAAATTTTGACGAAAGAAAATTCTCCTTTTGGTTCTCTTCAGATGCTACATGTTAAGACGTACACGCCACAACAATTCTTTTCGAGATACAACGTGTAGTTTTGGAGATACAAGCTAATTTTGTACGATGCGTTATTTCTTCTCGTAAAGAGTTTCCAATGCGTACATATATGTCTTTACTCTGCAAAACTGTATTTCCTTATGAAGTGGTATTCTTACATATCCTTTCGAGAGAAAACTGTCCTGTGCCTTCTCTTTTGAGGCTACACACTTAGACATACACTCAACATGAAAGCTTTTCGACTTACAACGTGTTGTTTAGGAAAAACAAGATAATTTCGCACGATGCGGGATTTCCTTAAAACGTGATTTTCTGAAAAATTTTGACGAAAGAAAATTCTCCTTTTGGTTCTCTTTAGATGCTACATGTTAAGACGTACACGCCACAACAATTCTTTTCGAGATACAACGTGTAGTTTTGGAGATACAAACTAATTTTGTACGATGCGTTATTTCTTCTCGTAAAGAGTTTCCAATGCGTACGTATATGTCTTTACTCTGCAAAACTGTATTTCCTTATGAAGTGGTATTCTTACATATCCTTTCGAGAGAAAACTGTCCTGTGCCTTCTCTTTTGAGGCTACACACTTAGACATACACGCAACATGAAAGCTTTTCGACTTACAACGTGTTGTTTAGGAAAAACAAGATAATTTCGCACGATGCGGGATTTCCTTAAAACGTGATTTTCTGAAAAATTTTGACGAAAGAAAATTCTCCTTTTGGTTCTCTTTAGATGCTACACGTTAAGACGTACACGCCACAACAATTCTTTTCGAGATACAACGTGTAGTTTTGGAGATACAAGCTAATTTTGTACGATGCGTTATTTCTTCTCGTAAAGAGTTTCCAATGCGTACATATATGTCTTTACTCTGCAAAAGTGTATTTCCTTATGAAGTGGTATTCTTACATATCCTTTCGAGAGAAAACTGTCCTGTGCCTTCTCTTTTGAGGCTACACACTTAGACATACACGCAACATGAAAGCTTTTCGACTTACAACGTGTTGTTTAGGAAAAACAAGATAATTTCGCACGATGCGGGATTTCCTTAAAACGTGATTTTCTGAAAAATTTTGACGAAAGAAAATTCTCCTTTTGGTTCTCTTTAGATGCTACACGTTAAGACGTACACGCCACAACAATTCTTTTCGAGATACAACGTGTAGTTTTGGAGATACAAGCTAATTTTGTACGATGCGTTATTTCTTCTCGTAAAGAGTTTCCAATGCGTACGTATATGTCTTTACTCTGCAAAACTGTATTTCCTTATGAAGTGGTATTCTTACATATCCTTTCGAGAGAAAACTGTCCTGTGCCTTCTCTTTTGAGGCTACACACTTAGACATACACGCAACATGAAAGCTTTTCGACTTACAACGTGTTGTTTAGGAAAAACAAGATAATTTCGCACGATGCGGGATTTCCTTAAAACGTGATTTTCTGAAAAATTTTGACGAAAGAAAATTCTCCTTTTGGTTCTCTTTAGATGCTACATGTTAAGACGTACACGCCACAACAATTCTTTTCGAGATACAACGTGTAGTTTTGGAGATACAAGCTAATTTTGTACTATGCGTTATTTCTTCTCGTAAAGAGTTTCCAATGCGTACGTATATGTCTTTACTCTGCAAAACTGTATTTCCTTATGAAGTGGTATTCTTACAAGTCCTTTCGAGAGAAAACTGTCCTGTGCCTTCTCTTTTGAGGCTACACACTTAGACATACACGCAACATGAAAGCTTTTCGACTTACAACGTGTTGTTTAGGAAAAACAAGATAATTTCGCACGATGCGGGATTTCCTTAAAACGTGATTTTCTGAAAAATTTTGACGAAAGAAAATTCTCCTTTTGGTTCTCTTTAGATGCTACATGTTAAGACGTACACGCCACAACAATTCTTTTCGAGATACAACGTGTAGTTTTGGAGATACAAGCTAATTTTGTACGATGCGTTATTTCTTCTCGTAAAGAGTTTCCAATGCGTACGTATATGTCTTTACTCTGCAAAACTGTATTTCCTTATGAAGTGGTATTCTTACATATCCTTTCGAGAGAAAACTGTCCTGTGCCTTCTCTTTTGAGGCTACACACTTAGACATACACGCAACATGAAAGCTTTTCGACTTACAACGTGTTGTTTAGGAAAAACAAGATAATTTCGCACGATGCGGGATTTCCTTAAAACGTGATTTTCTGAAAAATTTTGACGAAAGAAAATTCTCCTTTTGGTTCTCTTTAGATGCTACATGTTAAGACGTACACGCCACAACAATTCTTTTCGAGATACAACGTGTAGTTTTGGAGATACAAGCTAATTTTGTACTATGCGTTATTTCTTCTCGTAAAGAGTTTCCAATGCGTACGTATATGTCTTTACTCTGCAAAACTGTATTTCCTTATGAAGTGGTATTCTTACATATCCTTTCGAGAGAAAACTGTCCTGTGCCTTCTCTTTTGAGGCTACACACTTAGACATACACGCAACATGAAAGCTTTTCGACTTACAACGTGTTGTTTAGGAAAAACAAGATAATTTCGCACGATGCGGGATTTCCTTAAAACGTGATTTTCTGAAAAATTTTGACGAAAGAAAATTCTCCTTTTGGTTCTCTTTAGATGCTACACGTTAAGACGTACACGCCACAACAATTCTTTTCGAGATACAACGTGTAGTTTTGGAGATACAAGCTAATTTTGTACGATGCGTTATTTCTTCTCGTAAAGAGTTTCCAATGCGTACGTATATGTCTTTACTCTGCAAAACTGTATTTCCTTATGAAGTGGTATTCTTACATATCCTTTCGAGAGAAAACTGTCCTGTGCCTTCTCTTTTGAGGCTACACACTTAGACATACACGCAACATGAAAGCTTTTCGACTTACAACGTGTTGTTTAGGAAAAACAAGATAATTTCGCACGATGCGGGATTTCCTTAAAACGTGATTTTCTGAAAAATTTTGACGAAAGAAAATTCTCCTTTTGGTTCTCTTTAGATGCTACATGTTAAGACGTACACGCCACAACAATTCTTTTCGAGATACAACGTGTAGTTTTGGAGATACAAGCTAATTTTGTACGATGCGTTATTTCTTCTCGTAAAGAGTTTCCAATGCGTACGTATATGTCTTTACTCTGCAAAACTGTATTTCCTTATGAAGTGGTATTCTTACATAATCTTTCGAGAGAAAACTGTCCTGTGCCTTCTCTTTTGAGGCTACACACTTAGACATACACGCAACATGAAAGCTTTTCGACTTACAACGTGTTGTTTAGGAAAAACAAGATAATTTCGCACGATGCGGGATTTCCTTAAAACGTGATTTTCTGAAAAATTTTGACGAAAGAAAATTCTCCTTTTGGTTCTCTTTAGATGCTACATGTTAAGACGTACACGCCACAACAATTCTTTTCGAGATACAACGTGTAGTTTTGGAGATACAAGCTAATTTTGTACTATGCGTTATTTCTTCTCGTAAAGAGTTTCCAATGCGTACGTATATGTCTTTACTCTGCAAAACTGTATTTCCTTATGAAGTGGTATTCTTACATATCCTTTCGAGAGAAAACTGTCCTGTGCCTTCTCTTTTGAGGCTACACACTTAGACATACACGCAACATGAAAGCTTTTCGACTTACAACGTGTTGTTTAGGAAAAACAAGATAATTTCGCACGATGCGGGATTTCCTTAAAACGTGATTTTCTGAAAAATTTTGACGAAAGAAAATTCTCCTTTTGGTTCTCTTTAGATGCTACACGTTAAGACGTACACGCCACAACAATTCTTTTCGAGATACAACGTGTAGTTTTGGAGATACAAGCTAATTTTGTACGATGCGTTATTTCTTCTCGTAAAGAGTTTCCAATGCTTACGTATATGTCTTTACTCTGCAAAACTGTATTTCCTTATGAAGTGGTATTCTTACATATCCTTTCGAGAGAAAACTGTCCTGTGCCTTCTCTTTTGAGGCTACACACTTAGACATACACGCAACATGAAAGCTTTTCGACTTACAACGTGTTGTTTAGGAAAAACAAGATAATTTCGCACGATGCGGGATTTCCTTAAAACGTGATTTTCTGAAAAATTTTGACGAAAGAAAATTCTCCTTTTGGTTCTCTTTAGATGCTACATGTTAAGACGTACACGCCACAACAATTCTTTTCGAGATACAACGTGTAGTTTTGGAGATACAAGCTAATTTTGTATGATGCGTTATTTCTTCTCGTAAAGAGTTTCCAATGCGTACGTATATGTCTTTACTCTGCAAAACAGTATTTCCTTATGAAGTGGTATTCTTACATATCCTTTCGAGAGAAAACTGTCCTTTGCCTTCTCTTTTGAGGCTACACACTTAGACATACACGCAACATGAAAGCTTTTCGACTTACAACGTGTTGTTTAGGAAAAACAAGATAATTTCGCACGATGCGGGATTTCCTTAAAACGTGATTTTCTGAAAAATTTTGACGAAAGAAAATTCTCCTTTTGGTTCTCTTTAGATGCTACATGTTAAGACGTACACGCCACAACAATTCTTTTCGAGATACAACGTGTAGTTTTGGAGATACAAGCTAATTTTGTACGATGCGTTATTTCTTCTCGTAAAGAGTTTCCAATGCGTACGTATATGTCTTTACTCTGCAAAACTGTATTTCCTTATGAAGTGGTATTCTTACATATCCTTTCGAGAGAAAACTGTCCTGTGCCTTCTCTTTTGAGGCTACACACTTAGACATACACGCAACATGAAAGCTTTTCGACTTACAACGTGTTGTTTAGGAAAAACAAGATAATTTCGCACGATGCGGGATTTCCTTAAAACGTGATTTTCTGAAAAATTTTGACGAAAGAAAATTCTCCTTTTGGTTCTCTTTAGATGCTACACGTTAAGACGTACACGCCACAACAATTCTTTTCGAGATACAACGTGTAGTTTTGGAGATACAAGCTAATTTTGTACGATGCGTTATTTCTTCATGTAAAGAGTTTCCAATGCGTACATATATGTCTTTACTCTGCAAAACTGTATTTCCTTATGAAGTGGTATTCTTACATATCCTTTCGAGAGAAAACTGTCCTGTGCCTTCTCTTTTGAGGCTACACACTTAGACATACACGCAACATGAAAGCTTTTCGACTTACAACGTGTTGTTTAGGAAAAACAAGATAATTTCGCACGATGCGGGATTTCCTTAAAACGTGATTTTCTGAAAAATTTTGACGAAAGAAAATTCTCCTTTTGGTTCTCTTTAGATGCTACATGTTAAGACGTATACGCCACAACAATTCTTTTCGAGATACAACGTGTAGTTTTGGAGATACAAGCTAATTTTGTACTATGCGTTATTTCTTCTCGTAAAGAGTTTCCAATGCGTACGTATATGTCTTTACTCTGCAAAACTGTATTTCCTTATGAAGTGGTATTCTTACATATCCTTTCGAGAGAAAACTGTCCTGTGCCTTCTCTTTTGAGGCTACACACTTAGACATACACGCAACATGAAAGCTTTTCGACTTACAACGTGTTGTTTAGGAAAAACAAGATAATTTCGCACGATGCGGGATTTCCTTAAAACGTGATTTTCTGAAAAATTTTGACGAAAGAAAATTCTCCTTTTGGTTCTCTTTAGATGCTACATGTTAAGACGTACACGCCACAACAATTCTTTTCGAGATACAACGTGTAGTTTTGGAGATACAAGCTAATTTTGTACGATGCGTTATTTCTTCTCGTAAAGAGTTTCCAATGCGTACATATATGTCTTTACTCTGCAAAACTGTATTTCCTTATGAAGTGGTATTCTTACATATCCTTTCGAGAGAAAACTGTCCTGTGCCTTCTCTTTTGAGGCTACACACTTAG
This sequence comes from Apodemus sylvaticus, assembly GCF_947179515.1. NCBI lineage: Eukaryota > Metazoa > Chordata > Mammalia > Rodentia > Muridae > Apodemus > Apodemus sylvaticus. Next base: position 101,918 of record NW_026263444.1, read on the forward strand.
ACATACACGCAACATGAAAGCTTTTCGACTTACAACGTGTTGTTTAGGAAAAACAAGATAATTTCGCACGATGCGGGATTTCCTTAAAACGTGATTTTCTGAAAAAGTTTGACGAAAGAAAATTCTCCTTTTGGTTCTCTTTAGATGCTACATGTTAAGACGTACACGCCACAACAATTCTTTTCGAGATACAACGTGTAGTTTTGGAGATACAAGCTAATTTTGTACGATGCGTTATTTCTTCTCGTAAAGAGTTTCCAATGCGTACGCATATGTCTTTACTCTGCAAAACTGTATTTCCTTATGAGGTGGTATTCTTACATATCCTTTCGAGAGAAAACTGTCCTGTGCCTTCTCTTTTGAGGCTACACACTTAGACATACACGCAACATGAAAGCTTTTCGACTTACAACGTGTTGTTTAGGAAAAACAAGATAATTTCGCACGATGCGGGATTTCCTTAAAACGTGATTTTCTGAAATATTTTGACGAAAGAAAATTCTCCTTTTGGTTCTCTTTAGATGCTACATGTTAAGACGTACACGCCACAACAATTCTTTTCGAGATACAACGTGTAGTTTTGGAGATACAAGCTAATTTTGTACGATGCGTTATTTCTTCTCGTAAAGAGTTTCCAATGCGTACGCATATGTCTTTACTCTGCAAAACTGTATTTCCTTATGAAGTGGTATTCTTACATATCCTTTCGAGAGAAAACTGTCCTGTGCCTTCTCTTTTGAGGCTACACACTTAGACATACACGCAACATGAAAGCTTTTCGACTTACAACGTGTTGTTTAGGAAAAACAAGATAATTTCGCACGATGCGGGATTTCCTTAAAACGTGATTTTCTAAAAAATTTTGACGAAAGAAAATTCTCCTTTTGGTTCTCTTTAGATGCTACAGGTTAAGACGTACACGCCACAACAATTCTTTTCGAGATACAACGTGTAGTTTTGGAGATACAAGCTAATTTTGTACTATGCGTTATTTCTTCTCGTAAAGAGTTTCCAATGCGTACGCATATGTCTTTACTCTGCAAAACTGTATTTCCTTATGAAGTGGTATTCTTACATATCCTTTCGAGAGAAAACTGTCCTGTGCCTTCTCTTTTGAGGCTACACACTTAGACATACACGCAACATGAAAGCTTTTCGACTTACAACGTGTTGTTTAGGAAAAACAAGATAATTTCGCACGATGCGGGATTTCCTTAAAACGTGATTTTCTGAAAAATTTTGACGAAAGAAAATTCTCCTTTTGGTTCTCTTTAGATGCTACATGTTAAGACGTACACGCCACAACAATTCTTTTCGAGATACAACGTGTAGTTTTGGAGATACAAGCTAATTTTGTACGATGCGTTATTTCTTCTCGTAAAGAGTTTCCAATGCGTACGTATATGTCTTTACTCTGCAAAACTGTATTTCCTTATGAAGTAGTATTCTTACATATCCTTTCGAGAGAAAACTGTCCTGTGCCTTCTCTTTTGAGGCTACACACTTAGACATACACGCAACATGAAAGCTTTTCGACTTACAACGTGTTGTTTAGGAAAAACAAGATAATTTCGCACGATGCGGGATTTCCTTAAAACGTGATTTTCTGAAAAATTTTGACGAAAGAAAATTCTCCTTTTGGTTCTCTTTAGATGCTACATGTTAAGACGTACACGCCACAACAATTCTTTTCGAGATACAACGTGTAGTTTTGGAGATACAAGCTAATTTTGTACGATGCGTTATTTCTTCTCGTAAAGAGTTTCCAATGCGTACGTATATGTCTTTACTCTGCAAAACTGTATTTCCTTATGAAGTGGTATTCTTACATATCCTTTCGAGAGAAAACTGTCCTGTGCCTTCTCTTTTGAGGCTACACACTTAGACATACACGCAACATGAAAGCTTTTCGACTTACAACGTGTTGTTTAGGAAAAACAAGATAATTTCGCACGATGCGGGATTTCCTTAAAACGTGATTTTCTGAAAAATTTTGACGAAAGAAAATTCTCCTTTTGGTTCTCTTTAGATGCTACATGTTAAGACGTACACGCCACAACAATTCTTTTCGAGATACAACGTGTAGTTTTGGAGATACAAGCTAATTTTGTACGATGCGTTATTTCTTCTCGTAAAGAGTTTCCAATGCGTACATATATGTCTTTACTCTGCAAAACTGTATTTCCTTATGAAGTGGTATTCTTACATATACTTTCGAGAGAAAACTGTCCTGTGCCTTCTCTTTTGAGGCTACACACTTAGACATACACGCAACATGAAAGCTTTTCGACTTACAACGTGTTGTTTAGGAAAAACAAGATAATTTCGCACGATGAGGGATTTCCTTAAAACGTGATTTTCTGAAAAATTTTGACGAAAGAAAATTCTCCTTTTGGTTCTCTTTAGATGCTACATGTTAAGACGTACACGCCACAACAATTCTTTTCGAGATACAACGTGTAGTTTTGGAGATACAAGCTAATTTTGTACGATGCGTTATTTCTTCTCGTAAAGAGTTTCCAATGCGTACGTATATGTCTTTACTCTGCAAAACTGTATTTCCTTAGGAAGTGGTATTCTTACATATCCTTTCGAGAGAAAACTGTCCTGTGCCTTCTCTTTTGAGGCTACACACTTAGACATACACGCAACATGAAAGCTTTTCGACTTACAACGTGTTGTTTAGGAAAAACAAGATAATTTCGCACGATGCGGGATTTCCTTAAAACGTGATTTTCTGAAAAATTTTGACGAAAGAAAATTCTCCTTTTGGTTCTCTTTAGATGCTACATGTTAAGACGTACACGCCACAACAATTCTTTTCGAGATACAACGTGTAGTTTTGGAGATACAAGCTAATTTTGTACGATGCGTTATTTCTTCTCGTAAAGAGTTTCCAATGCGTACGTATATGTCTTTACTCTGCAAAACTGTATTTCCTTATGAAGTGGTATTCTTACATATCCTTTCGAGAGAAAACTGTCCTGTGCCTTCTCTTTTGAGGCTACACACTTAGACATACACGCAACATGAAAGCTTTTCGACTTACAACGTGTTGTTTAGGAAAAACAAGATAATTTCGCACGATGCGGGATTTCCTTAAAACGTGATTTTCTGAAAAATTTTGACGAAAGAAAATTCTCCTTTTGGTTCTCTTTAGATGCTACACGTTAAGACGTACACGCCACAACAATTCTTTTCGAGATACAACGTGTAGTTTTGGAGATACAAGCTAATTTTGTACTATGCGTTATTTCTTCTCGTAAAGAGTTTCCAATGCGTACGTATATGTCTTTACTCTGCAAAACTGTATTTCCTTATGAAGTGGTATTCTTACATATCCTTTCGAGAGAAAACTGTCCTGTGCCTTCTCTTTTGAGGCTACACACTTAGACATACACGCAACATGAAAGCTTTTCGACTTACAACGTGTTGTTTAGGAAAAACAAGATAATTTCGCACGATGCGGGATTTCCTTAAAACGTGATTTTCTGAAAAATTTTGACGAAAGAAAATTCTCCTTTTGGTTCTCTTTAGATGCTACATGTTAAGACGTACACGCCACAACAATTCTTTTCGAGATACAACGTGTAGTTTTGGAGATACAAGCTAATTTTGTACTATGCGTTATTTCTTCTCGTAAAGAGTTTCCAATGCGTACGTATATGTCTTTACTCTGCAAAACTGTATTTCCTTATGAAGTGGTATTCTTACATATCCTTTCGAGAGAAAACTGTCCTGTGCCTTCCCTTTTGAGGCTACACACTTAGACATACACGCAACATGAAAGCTTTTCGACTTACAACGTGTTGTTTAGGAAAAACAAGATAATTTCGCACGATGCGGGATTTCCTTAAAACGTGATTTTCTGAAAAATTTTGACGAAAGAAAATTCTCCTTTTGGTTCTCTTTAGATGCTACACGTTAAGACGTACACGCCACAACAATTCTTTTCGAGATACAACGTGTAGTTTTGGAGATACAAGCTAATTTTGTACGATGCGTTATTTCTTCTCGTAAAGAGTTTCCAATGCGTACGTATATGTCTTTACTCTGCAAAACTGTATTTCCTTATGAAGTGGTATTCTTACATATCCTTTCGAGAGAAAACTGTCCTGTGCCTTCTCTTTTGAGGCTACACACTTAGACATACACGCAACATGAAAGCTTTTCGACTTACAACGTGTTGTTTAGGAAAAACAAGATAATTTCGCACGATGCGGGATTTCCTTAAAACGTGATTTTCTGAAAAATTTTGACGAAAGAAAATTCTCCTTTTGGTTCTCTTTAGATGCTACATGTTAAGACGTACACGCCACAACAATTCTTTTCGAGATACAACGTGTAGTTTTGGAGATACAAGCTAATTTTGTACGATGCGTTATTTCTTCTCGTAAAGAGTTTCCAATGCGTACGTATATGTCTTTACTCTGCAAAACAGTATTTCCTTATGAAGTGGTATTCTTACATATCCTTTCGAGAGAAAACTGTCCTTTGCCTTCTCTTTTGAGGCTACACACTTAGACATACACGCAACATGAAAGCTTTTCGACTTACAACGTGTTGTTTAGGAAAAACAAGATAATTTCGCACGATGCGGGATTTCCTTAAAACGTGATTTTCTGAAAAATTTTGACGAAAGAAAATTCTCCTTTTGGTTCTCTTTAGATGCTACATGTTAAGACGTACACGCCACAACAATTCTTTTCGAGATACAACGTGTAGTTTTGGAGATACAAGCTAATTTTGTACGATGCGTTATTTCTTCTCGTAAAGTTTCCAATGCGTACGTATATGTCTTTACTCTGCAAAACTGTATTTCCTTATGAAGTGGTATTCTTACATATCCTTTCGAGAGAAAACTGTCCTGTGCCTTCTCTTTTGAGGCTACACACTTAGACATACACGCAACATGAAAGCTTTTCGACTTACAACGTGTTGTTTAGGAAAAACAAGATAATTTCGCACGATGCGGGATTTCCTTAAAACGTGATTTTCTGAAAAATTTTGACGAAAGAAAATTCTCCTTTTGGTTCTCTTTAGATGCTACACGTTAAGACGTACACGCCACAACAATTCTTTTCGAGATACAACGTGTAGTTTTGGAGATACAAGCTAATTTTGTACGATGCGTTATTTCTTCATGTAAAGAGTTTCCAATGCGTACATATATGTCTTTACTCTGCAAAACTGTATTTCCTTATGAAGTGGTATTCTTACATATCCTTTCGAGAGAAAACTGTCCTGTGCCTTCTCTTTTGAGGCTACACACTTAGACATACACGCAACATGAAAGCTTTTCGACTTACAACGTGTTGTTTAGGAAAAACAAGATAATTTCGCACGATGCGGGATTTCCTTAAAACGTGATTTTCTGAAAAATTTTGACGAAAGAAAATTCTCCTTTTGGTTCTCTTTAGATGCTACATGTTAAGACGTATACGCCACAACAATTCTTTTCGAGATACAACGTGTAGTTTTGGAGATACAAGCTAATTTTGTACTATGCGTTATTTCTTCTCGTAAAGAGTTTCCAATGCGTACGTATATGTCTTTACTCTGCAAAACTGTATTTCCTTATGAAGTGGTATTCTTACATATCCTTTCGAGAGAAAACTGTCCTGTGCCTTCTCTTTTGAGGCTACACACTTAGACATACACGCAACATGAAAGCTTTTCGACTTACAACGTGTTGTTTAGGAAAAACAAGATAATTTCGCACGATGCGGGATTTCCTTAAAACGTGATTTTCTGAAAAATTTTGACGAAAGAAAATTCTCCTTTTGGTTCTCTTTAGATGCTACATGTTAAGACGTACACGCCACAACAATTCTTTTCGAGATACAACGTGTAGTTTTGGAGATACAAGCTAATTTTGTACGATGCGTTATTTCTTCTCGTAAAGAGTTTCCAATGCGTACATATATGTCTTTACTCTGCAAAACTGTATTTCCTTATGAAGTGGTATTCTTACATATCCTTTCGAGAGAAAACTGTCCTGTGCCTTCTCTTTTGAGGCTACACACTTAGACATACACGCAACATGAAAGCTTTTCGACTTACAACGTGTTGTTTAGGAAAAACAAGATAATTTCGCACGATGCGGGATTTCCTTAAAACGTGATTTTCTGAAAAAGTTTGACGAAAGAAAATTCTCCTTTTGGTTCTCTTTAGATGCTACATGTTAAGACGTACACGCCACAACAATTCTTTTCGAGATACAACGTGTAGTTTTGGAGATACAAGCTAATTTTGTACGATGCGTTATTTCTTCTCGTAAAGAGTTTCCAATGCGTACGCATATGTCTTTACTCTGCAAAACTGTATTTCCTTATGAGGTGGTATTCTTACATATCCTTTCGAGAGAAAACTGTCCTGTGCCTTCTCTTTTGAGGCTACACACTTAGACATACACGCAACATGAAAGCTTTTCGACTTACAACGTGTTGTTTAGGAAAAACAAGATAATTTCGCACGATGCGGGATTTCCTTAAAACGTGATTTTCTGAAATATTTTGACGAAAGAAAATTCTCCTTTTGGTTCTCTTTAGATGCTACATGTTAAGACGTACACGCCACAACAATTCTTTTCGAGATACAACGTGTAGTTTTGTAGATACAAGCTAATTTTGTACGATGCGTTATTTCTTCTCGTAAAGAGTTTCCAATGCGTACGCATATGTCTTTACTCTGCAAAACTGTATTTCCTTATGAAGTGGTATTCTTACATATCCTTTCGAGAGAAAACTGTCCTGTGCCTTCTCTTTTGAGGCTACACACTTAGACATACACGCAACATGAAAGCTTTTCGACTTACAACGTGTTGTTTAGGAAAAACAAGATAATTTCGCACGATGCGGGATTTCCTTAAAACGTGATTTTCTGAAAAATTTTGACGAAAGAAAATTCTCCTTTTGGTTCTCTTTAGATGCTACATGTTAAGACGTACACGCCACAACAATTCTTTTCGAGATACAACGTGTAGTTTTGGAGATACAAGCTAATTTTGTACGATGCGTTATTTCTTCTCGTAAAGAGTTTCCAATGCGTACGTATATGTCTTTACTCTGCAAAACTGTATTTCCTTATGAAGTAGTATTCTTACATATCCTTTCGAGAGAAAACTGTCCTGTGCCTTCTCTTTTGAGGCTACACACTTAGACATACACGCAACATGAAAGCTTTTCGACTTACAACGTGTTGTTTAGGAAAAACAAGATAATTTCGCACGATGCGGGATTTCCTTAAAACGTGATTTTCTGAAAAATTTTGACGAAAGAAAATTCTCCTTTTGGTTCTCTTTAGATGCTACATGTTAAGACGTACACGCCACAACAATTCTTTTCGAGATACAACGTGTAGTTTTGGAGATACAAGCTAATTTTGTACGATGCGTTATTTCTTCTCGTAAAGAGTTTCCAATGCGTACGTATATGTCTTTACTCTGCAAAACTGTATTTCCTTATGAAGTGGTATTCTTACATATCCTTTCGAGAGAAAACTGTCCTGTGCCTTCTCTTTTGAGGCTACACACTTAGACATACACGCAACATGAAAGCTTTTCGACTTACAACGTGTTGTTTAGGAAAAACAAGATAATTTCGCACGATGCGGGATTTCCTTAAAACGTGATTTTCTGAAAAATTTTGACGAAAGAAAATTCTCCTTTTGGTTCTCTTTAGATGCTACATGTTAAGACGTACACGCCACAACAATTCTTTTCGAGATACAACGTGTAGTTTTGGAGATACAAGCTAATTTTGTACGATGCGTTATTTCTTCTCGTAAAGAGTTTCCAATGCGTACATATATGTCTTTACTCTGCAAAACTGTATTTCCTTATGAAGTGGTATTCTTACATATACTTTCGAGAGAAAACTGTCCTGTGCCTTCTCTTTTGAGGCTACACACTTAGACATACACGCAACATGAAAGCTTTTCGACTTACAACGTGTTGTTTAGGAAAAACAAGATAATTTCGCACGATGAGGGATTTCCTTAAAACGTGATTTTCTGAAAAATTTTGACGAAAGAAAATTCTCCTTTTGGTTCTCTTTAGATGCTACATGTTAAGACGTACACGCCACAACAATTCTTTTCGAGATACAACGTGTAGTTTTGGAGATACAAGCTAATTTTGTACGATGCGTTATTTCTTCTCGTAAAGAGTTTCCAATGCGTACGTATATGTCTTTACTCTGCAAAACTGTATTTCCTTAGGAAGTGGTATTCTTACATATCCTTTCGAGAGAAAACTGTCCTGTGCCTTCTCTTTTGAGGCTACACACTTAGACATACACGCAACATGAAAGCTTTTCGACTTACAACGTGTTGTTTAGGAAAAACAAGATAATTTCGCACGATGCGGGATTTCCTTAAAACGTGATTTTCTGAAAAATTTTGACGAAAGAAAATTCTCCTTTTGGTTCTCTTTAGATGCTACATGTTAAGACGTACACGCCACAACAATTCTTTTCGAGATACAACGTGTAGTTTTGGAGATACAAGCTAATTTTGTACGATGCGTTATTTCTTCTCGTAAAGAGTTTCCAATGCGTACATATATGTCTTTACTCTGCAAAACTGTATTTCCTTATGAAGTGGTATTCTTACATATCCTTTCGAGAGAAAACTGTCCTGTGCCTTCTCTTTTGAGGCTACACACTTAGACATACACGCAACATGAAAGCTTTTCGACTTACAACGTGTTGTTTAGGAAAAACAAGATAATTTCGCACGATGCGGGATTTCCTTAAAACGTGATTTTCTGAAAAAGTTTGACGAAAGAAAATTCTCCTTTTGGTTCTCTTTAGATGCTACATGTTAAGACGTACACGCCACAACAATTCTTTTCGAGATACAACGTGTAGTTTTGGAGATACAAGCTAATTTTGTACGATGCGTTATTTCTTCTCGTAAAGAGTTTCCAATGCGTACGCATATGTCTTTACTCTGCAAAACTGTATTTCCTTATGAGGTGGTATTCTTACATATCCTTTCGAGAGAAAACTGTCCTGTGCCTTCTCTTTTGAGGCTACACACTTAGACATACACGCAACATGAAAGCTTTTCGACTTACAACGTGTTGTTTAGGAAAAACAAGATAATTTCGCACGATGCGGGATTTCCTTAAAACGTGATTTTCTGAAATATTTTGACGAAAGAAAATTCTCCTTTTGGTTCTCTTTAGATGCTACATGTTAAGACGTACACGCCACAACAATTCTTTTCGAGATACAACGTGTAGTTTTGTAGATACAAGCTAATTTTGTACGATGCGTTATTTCTTCTCGTAAAGAGTTTCCAATGCGTACGCATATGTCTTTACTCTGCAAAACTGTATTTCCTTATGAAGTGGTATTCTTACATATCCTTTCGAGAGAAAACTGTCCTGTGCCTTCTCTTTTGAGGCTACACACTTAGACATACACGCAACATGAAAGCTTTTCGACTTACAACGTGTTGTTTAGGAAAAACAAGATAATTTCGCACGATGCGGGATTTCCTTAAAACGTGATTTTCTGAAAAATTTTGACGAAAGAAAATTCTCCTTTTGGTTCTCTTTAGATGCTACATGTTAAGACGTACACGCCACAACAATTCTTTTCGAGATACAACGTGTAGTTTTGGAGATACAAGCTAATTTTGTACGATGCGTTATTTCTTCTCGTAAAGAGTTTCCAATGCGTACGTATATGTCTTTACTCTGCAAAACTGTATTTCCTTATGAAGTAGTATTCTTACATATCCTTTCGAGAGAAAACTGTCCTGTGCCTTCTCTTTTGAGGCTACACACTTAGACATACACGCAACATGAAAGCTTTTCGACTTACAACGTGTTGTTTAGGAAAAACAAGATAATTTCGCACGATGCGGGATTTCCTTAAAACGTGATTTTCTGAAAAATTTTGACGAAAGAAAATTCTCCTTTTGGTTCTCTTTAGATGCTACATGTTAAGACGTACACGCCACAACAATTCTTTTCGAGATACAACGTGTAGTTTTGGAGATACAAGCTAATTTTGTACGATGCGTTATTTCTTCTCGTAAAGAGTTTCCAATGCGTACGTATATGTCTTTACTCTGCAAAACTGTATTTCCTTATGAAGTGGTATTCTTACATATCCTTTCGAGAGAAAACTGTCCTGTGCCTTCTCTTTTGAGGCTACACACTTAGACATACACGCAACATGAAAGCTTTTCGACTTACAACGTGTTGTTTAGGAAAAACAAGATAATTTCGCACGATGCGGGATTTCCTTAAAACGTGATTTTCTGAAAAATTTTGACGAAAGAAAATTCTCCTTTTGGTTCTCTTTAGATGCTACATGTTAAGACGTACACGCCACAACAATTCTTTTCGAGATACAACGTGTAGTTTTGGAGATACAAGCTAATTTTGTACGATGCGTTATTTCTTCTCGTAAAGAGTTTCCAATGCGTACATATATGTCTTTACTCTGCAAAACTGTATTTCCTTATGAAGTGGTATTCTTACATATACTTTCGAGAGAAAACTGTCCTGTGCCTTCTCTTTTGAGGCTACACACTTAGACATACACGCAACATGAAAGCTTTTCGACTTACAACGTGTTGTTTAGGAAAAACAAGATAATTTCGCACGATGAGGGATTTCCTTAAAACGTGATTTTCTGAAAAATTTTGACGAAAGAAAATTCTCCTTTTGGTTCTCTTTAGATGCTACATGTTAAGACGTACACGCCACAACAATTCTTTTCGAGATACAACGTGTAGTTTTGGAGATACAAGCTAATTTTGTACGATGCGTTATTTCTTCTCGTAAAGAGTTTCCAATGCGTACGTATATGTCTTTACTCTGCAAAACTGTATTTCCTTAGGAAGTGGTATTCTTACATATCCTTTCGAGAGAAAACTGTCCTGTGCCTTCTCTTTTGAGGCTACACACTTAGACATACACGCAACATGAAAGCTTTTCGACTTACAACGTGTTGTTTAGGAAAAACAAGATAATTTCGCACGATGCGGGATTTCCTTAAAACGTGATTTTCTGAAAAATTTTGACGAAAGAAAATTCTCCTTTTGGTTCTCTTTAGATGCTACATGTTAAGACGTACACGCCACAACAATTCTTTTCGAGATACAACGTGTAGTTTTGGAGATACAAGCTAATTTTGTACGATGCGTTATTTCTTCTCGTAAAGAGTTTCCAATGCGTACGTATATGTCTTTACTCTGCAAAACTGTATTTCCTTATGAAGTGGTATTCTTACATATCCTTTCGAGAGAAAACTGTCCTGTGCCTTCTCTTTTGAGGCTACACACTTAGACATACACGCAACATGAAAGCTTTTCGACTTACAACGTGTTGTTTAGGAAAAACAAGATAATTTCGCACGATGCGGGATTTCCTTAAAACGTGATTTTCTGAAAAATTTTGACGAAAGAAAATTCTCCTTTTGGTTCTCTTTAGATGCTACACGTTAAGACGTACACGCCACAACAATTCTTTTCGAGATACAACGTGTAGTTTTGGAGATACAAGCTAATTTTGTACTATGCGTTATTTCTTCTCGTAAAGAGTTTCCAATGCGTACGTATATGTCTTTACTCTGCAAAACTGTATTTCCTTATGAAGTGGTATTCTTACATATCCTTTCGAGAGAAAACTGTCCTGTGCCTTCTCTTTTGAGGCTACACACTTAGACATACACGCAACATGAAAGCTTTTCGACTTACAACGTGTTGTTTAGGAAAAACAAGATAATTTCGCACGATGCGGGATTTCCTTAAAACGTGATTTTCTGAAAAATTTTGACGAAAGAAAATTCTCCTTTTGGTTCTCTTTAGATGCTACATGTTAAGACGTACACGCCACAACAATTCTTTTCGAGATACAACGTGTAGTTTTGGAGATACAAGCTAATTTTGTACTATGCGTTATTTCTTCTCGTAAAGAGTTTCCAATGCGTACGTATATGTCTTTACTCTGCAAAACTGTATTTCCTTATGAAGTGGTATTCTTACATATCCTTTCGAGAGAAAACTGTCCTGTGCCTTCTCTTTTGAGGCTACACACTTAGACATACACGCAACATGAAAGCTTTTCGACTTACAACGTGTTGTTTAGGAAAAACAAGATAATTTCGCACGATGCGGGATTTCCTTAAAACGTGATTTTCTGAAAAATTTTGACGAAAGAAAATTCTCCTTTTGGTTCTCTTTAGATGCTACACGTTAAGACGTACACGCCACAACAATTCTTTTCGAGATACAACGTGTAGTTTTGGAGATACAAGCTAATTTTGTACGATGCGTTATTTCTTCTCGTAAAGAGTTTCCAATGCGTACGTATATGTCTTTACTCTGCAAAACTGTATTTCCTTATGAAGTGGTATTCTTACATATCCTTTCGAGAGAAAACTGTCCTGTGCCTTCTCTTTTGAGGCTACACACTTAGACATACACGCAACATGAAAGCTTTTCGACTTACAACGTGTTGTTTAGGAAAAACAAGATAATTTCGCACGATGCGGGATTTCCTTAAAACGTGATTTTCTGAAAAATTTTGACGAAAGAAAATTCTCCTTTTGGTTCTCTTTAGATGCTACATGTTAAGACGTACACGCCACAACAATTCTTTTCGAGATACAACGTGTAGTTTTGGAGATACAAGCTAATTTTGTACGATGCGTTATTTCTTCTCGTAAAGAGTTTCCAATGCGTACGTATATGTCTTTACTCTGCAAAACAGTATTTCCTTATGAAGTGGTATTCTTACATATCCTTTCGAGAGAAAACTGTCCTTTGCCTTCTCTTTTGAGGCTACACACTTAGACATACACGCAACATGAAAGCTTTTCGACTTACAACGTGTTGTTTAGGAAAAACAAGATAATTTCGCACGATGCGGGATTTCCTTAAAACGTGATTTTCTGAAAAATTTTGACGAAAGAAAATTCTCCTTTTGGTTCTCTTTAGATGCTACATGTTAAGACGTACACGCCACAACAATTCTTTTCGAGATACAACGTGTAGTTTTGGAGATACAAGCTAATTTTGTACGATGCGTTATTTCTTCTCGTAAAGAGTTTCCAATGCGTACGTATATGTCTTTACTCTGCAAAACTGTATTTCCTTATGAAGTGGTATTCTTACATATCCTTTCGAGAGAAAACTGTCCTGTGCCTTCTCTTTTGAGGCTACACACTTAGACATACACGCAACATGAAAGCTTTTCGACTTACAACGTGTTGTTTAGGAAAAACAAGATAATTTCGCACGATGCGGGATTTCCTTAAAACGTGATTTTCTGAAAAATTTTGACGAAAGAAAATTCTCCTTTTGGTTCTCTTTAGATGCTACACGTTAAGACGTACACGCCACAACAATTCTTTTCGAGATACAACGTGTAGTTTTGGAGATACAAGCTAATTTTGTACGATGCGTTACTTCTTCATGTAAAGAGTTTCCAATGCGTACATATATGTCTTTACTCTGCAAAACTGTATTTCCTTATGAAGTGGTATTCTTACATATCCTTTCGAGAGAAAACTGTCCTGTGCCTTCTCTTTTGAGGCTACACACTTAGACATACACGCAACATGAAAGCTTTTCGACTTACAACGTGTTGTTTAGGAAAAACAAGATAATTTCGCACGATGCGGGATTTCCTTAAAACGTGATTTTCTGAAAAATTTTGACGAAAGAAAATTCTCCTTTTGGTTCTCTTTAGATGCTACATGTTAAGACGTACACGCCACAACAATTCTTTTCGAGATACAACGTGTAGTTTTGGAGATACAAGCTAATTTTGTACGATGCGTTATTTCTTCTCGTAAAGAGTTTCCAATGCGTACATATATGTCTTTACTCTGCAAAACTGTATTTCCTTATGAAGTGGTATTCTTACATATCCTTTCGAGAGAAAACTGTCCTGTGCCTTCTCTTTTGAGGCTACACACTTAGACATACACGCAACATGAAAGCTTTTCGACTTACAACGTGTTGTTTAGGAAAAACAAGATAATTTCGCACGATGCGGGATTTCCTTAAAACGTGATTTTCTGAAAAAGTTTGACGAAAGAAAATTCTCCTTTTGGTTCTCTTTAGATGCTACATGTTAAGACGTACACGCCACAACAATTCTTTTCGAGATACAACGTGTAGTTTTGGAGATACAAGCTAATTTTGTACGATGCGTTATTTCTTCTCGTAAAGAGTTTCCAATGCGTACGCATATGTCTTTACTCTGCAAAACTGTATTTCCTTATGAGGTGGTATTCTTACATATCCTTTCGAGAGAAAACTGTCCTGTGCCTTCTCTTTTGAGGCTACACACTTAGACATACACGCAACATGAAAGCTTTTCGACTTACAACGTGTTGTTTAGGAAAAACAAGATAATTTCGCACGATGCGGGATTTCCTTAAAACGTGATTTTCTGAAAAATTTTGACGAAAGAAAATTCTCCTTTTGGTTCTCTTTAGATGCTACATGTTAAGACGTACACGCCACAACAATTCTTTTCGAGATACAACGTGTAGTTTTGGAGATACAAGCTAATTTTGTACGATGCGTTATTTCTTCTCGTAAAGAGTTTCCAATGCGTACGCATATGTCTTTACTCTGCAAAACTGTATTTCCTTATGAAGTGGTATTCTTACATATCCTTTCGAGAGAAAACTGTCCTGTGCCTTCTCTTTTGAGGCTACACACTTAGACATACACGCAACATGAAAGCTTTTCGACTTACAACGTGTTGTTTAGGAAAAACAAGATAATTTCGCACGATGCGGGATTTCCTTAAAACGTGATTTTCTGAAAAATTTTGACGAAAGAAAATTCTCCTTTTGGTTCTCTTTAGATGCTACACGTTAAGACGTACACGCCACAACAATTCTTTTCGAGATACAACGTGTAGTTTTGGAGATACAAGCTAATTTTGTACGATGCGTTATTTCTTCTCGTAAAGAGTTTCCAATGCGTACGTATATGTCTTTACTCTGCAAAACTGTATTTCCTTATGAAGTGGTATTCTTACATATCCTTTCGAGAGAAAACTGTCCTGTGCCTTCTCTTTTGAGGCTACACACTTAGACATACACGCAACATGAAAGCTTTTCGACTTACAACGTGTTGTTTAGGAAAAACAAGATAATTTCGCACGATGCGGGATTTCCTTAAAACGTGATTTTCTGAAAAATTTTGACGAAAGAAAATTCTCCTTTTGGTTCTCTTTAGATGCTACATGTTAAGACGTACACGCCACAACAATTCTTTTCGAGATACAACGTGTAGTTTTGGAGATACAAGCTAATTTTGTACTATGCGTTATTTCTTCTCGTAAAGAGTTTCCAATGCGTACGTATATGTCTTTACTCTGCAAAACTGTATTTCCTTATGAAGTGGTATTCTTACAAGTCCTTTCGAGAGAAAACTGTCCTGTGCCTTCTCTTTTGAGGCTACACACTTAGACATACACGCAACATGAAAGCTTTTCGACTTACAACGTGTTGTTTAGGAAAAACAAGATAATTTCGCACGATGCGGGATTTCCTTAAAACGTGATTTTCTGAAAAATTTTGACGAAAGAAAATTCTCCTTTTGGTTCTCTTTAGATGCTACATGTTAAGACGTACACGCCACAACAATTCTTTTCGAGATACAACGTGTAGTTTTGGAGATACAAGCTAATTTTGTACGATGCGTTATTTCTTCTCGTAAAGAGTTTCCAATGCGTACGTATATGTCTTTACTCTGCAAAACTGTATTTCCTTATGAAGTGGTATTCTTACATATCCTTTCGAGAGAAAACTGTCCTGTGCCTTCTCTTTTGAGGCTACACACTTAGACATACACGCAACATGAAAGCTTTTCGACTTACAACGTGTTGTTTAGGAAAAACAAGATAATTTCGCACGATGCGGGATTTCCTTAAAACGTGATTTTCTGAAAAATTTTGACGAAAGAAAATTCTCCTTTTGGTTCTCTTTAGATGCTACATGTTAAGACGTACACGCCACAACAATTCTTTTCGAGATACAACGTGTAGTTTTGGAGATACAAGCTAATTTTGTACTATGCGTTATTTCTTCTCGTAAAGAGTTTCCAATGCGTACGTATATGTCTTTACTCTGCAAAACTGTATTTCCTTATGAAGTGGTATTCTTACATATCCTTTCGAGAGAAAACTGTCCTGTGCCTTCTCTTTTGAGGCTACACACTTAGACATACACGCAACATGAAAGCTTTTCGACTTACAACGTGTTGTTTAGGAAAAACAAGATAATTTCGCACGATGCGGGATTTCCTTAAAACGTGATTTTCTGAAAAATTTTGACGAAAGAAAATTCTCCTTTTGGTTCTCTTTAGATGCTACACGTTAAGACGTACACGCCACAACAATTCTTTTCGAGATACAACGTGTAGTTTTGGAGATACAAGCTAATTTTGTACGATGCGTTATTTCTTCTCGTAAAGAGTTTCCAATGCGTACGTATATGTCTTTACTCTGCAAAACTGTATTTCCTTATGAAGTGGTATTCTTACATATCCTTTCGAGAGAAAACTGTCCTGTGCCTTCTCTTTTGAGGCTACACACTTAGACATACACGCAACATGAAAGCTTTTCGACTTACAACGTGTTGTTTAGGAAAAACAAGATAATTTCGCACGATGCGGGATTTCCTTAAAACGTGATTTTCTGAAAAATTTTGACGAAAGAAAATTCTCCTTTTGGTTCTCTTTAGATGCTACATGTTAAGACGTACACGCCACAACAATTCTTTTCGAGATACAACGTGTAGTTTTGGAGATACAAGCTAATTTTGTACGATGCGTTATTTCTTCTCGTAAAGAGTTTCCAATGCGTACGTATATGTCTTTACTCTGCAAAACTGTATTTCCTTATGAAGTGGTATTCTTACATAATCTTTCGAGAGAAAACTGTCCTGTGCCTTCTCTTTTGAGGCTACACACTTAGACATACACGCAACATGAAAGCTTTTCGACTTACAACGTGTTGTTTAGGAAAAACAAGATAATTTCGCACGATGCGGGATTTCCTTAAAACGTGATTTTCTGAAAAATTTTGACGAAAGAAAATTCTCCTTTTGGTTCTCTTTAGATGCTACATGTTAAGACGTACACGCCACAACAATTCTTTTCGAGATACAACGTGTAGTTTTGGAGATACAAGCTAATTTTGTACTATGCGTTATTTCTTCTCGTAAAGAGTTTCCAATGCGTACGTATATGTCTTTACTCTGCAAAACTGTATTTCCTTATGAAGTGGTATTCTTACATATCCTTTCGAGAGAAAACTGTCCTGTGCCTTCTCTTTTGAGGCTACACACTTAGACATACACGCAACATGAAAGCTTTTCGACTTACAACGTGTTGTTTAGGAAAAACAAGATAATTTCGCACGATGCGGGATTTCCTTAAAACGTGATTTTCTGAAAAATTTTGACGAAAGAAAATTCTCCTTTTGGTTCTCTTTAGATGCTACACGTTAAGACGTACACGCCACAACAATTCTTTTCGAGATACAACGTGTAGTTTTGGAGATACAAGCTAATTTTGTACGATGCGTTATTTCTTCTCGTAAAGAGTTTCCAATGCTTACGTATATGTCTTTACTCTGCAAAACTGTATTTCCTTATGAAGTGGTATTCTTACATATCCTTTCGAGAGAAAACTGTCCTGTGCCTTCTCTTTTGAGGCTACACACTTAGACATACACGCAACATGAAAGCTTTTCGACTTACAACGTGTTGTTTAGGAAAAACAAGATAATTTCGCACGATGCGGGATTTCCTTAAAACGTGATTTTCTGAAAAATTTTGACGAAAGAAAATTCTCCTTTTGGTTCTCTTTAGATGCTACATGTTAAGACGTACACGCCACAACAATTCTTTTCGAGATACAACGTGTAGTTTTGGAGATACAAGCTAATTTTGTACGATGCGTTATTTCTTCTCGTAAAGAGTTTCCAATGCGTACGTATATGTCTTTACTCTGCAAAACTGTATTTCCTTATGAAGTGGTATTCTTACATATCCTTTCGAGAGAAAACTGTCCTGTGCCTTCTCTTTTGAGGCTACACACTTAGACATACACGCAACATGAAAGCTTTTCGACTTACAACGTGTTGTTTAGGAAAAACAAGATAATTTCGCACGATGCGGGATTTCCTTAAAACGTGATTTTCTGAAAAATTTTGACGAAAGAAAATTCTCCTTTTGGTTCTCTTTAGATGCTACATGTTAAGACGTACACGCCACAACAATTCTTTTCGAGATACAACGTGTAGTTTTGGAGATACAAGCTAATTTTGTACTATGCGTTATTTCTTCTCGTAAAGAGTTTCCAATGCGTACGTATATGTCTTTACTCTGCAAAACTGTATTTCCTTATGAAGTGGTATTCTTACATATCCTTTCGAGAGAAAACTGTCCTGTGCCTTCTCTTTTGAGGCTACACACTTAGACATACACGCAACATGAAAGCTTTTCGACTTACAACGTGTTGTTTAGGAAAAACAAGATAATTTCGCACGATGCGGGATTTCCTTAAAACGTGATTTTCTGAAAAATTTTGACGAAAGAAAATTCTCCTTTTGGTTCTCTTTAGATGCTACACGTTAAGACGTACACGCCACAACAATTCTTTTCGAGATACAACGTGTAGTTTTGGAGATACAAGCTAATTTTGTACGATGCGTTATTTCTTCTCGTAAAGAGTTTCCAATGCGTACGTATATGTCTTTACTCTGCAAAACTGTATTTCCTTATGAAGTGGTATTCTTACATATCCTTTCGAGAGAAAACTGTCCTGTGCCTTCTCTTTTGAGGCTACACACTTAGACATACACGCAACATGAAAGCTTTTCGACTTACAACGTGTTGTTTAGGAAAAACAAGATAATTTCGCACGATGCGGGATTTCCTTAAAACGTGATTTTCTGAAAAATTTTGACGAAAGAAAATTCTCCTTTTGGTTCTCTTTAGATGCTACATGTTAAGACGTACACGCCACAACAATTCTTTTCGAGATACAACGTGTAGTTTTGGAGATACAAGCTAATTTTGTACGATGCGTTATTTCTTCTCGTAAAGAGTTTCCAATGCGTACGTATATGTCTTTACTCTGCAAAACTGTATTTCCTTATGAAGTGGTATTCTTACATAATCTTTCGAGAGAAAACTGTCCTGTGCCTTCTCTTTTGAGGCTACACACTTAGACATACACGCAACATGAAAGCTTTTCGACTTACAACGTGTTGTTTAGGAAAAACAAGATAATTTCGCACGATGCGGGATTTCCTTAAAACGTGATTTTCTGAAAAATTTTGACGAAAGAAAATTCTCCTTTTGGTTCTCTTTAGATGCTACATGTTAAGACGTACACGCCACAACAATTCTTTTCGAGATACAACGTGTAGTTTTGGAGATACAAGCTAATTTTGTACTATGCGTTTTTTCTTCTCGTAAAGAGTTTCCAATGCGTACGTATATGTCTTTACTCTGCAAAACTGTATTTCCTTATGAAGTGGTATTCTTACATATCCTTTCGAGAGAAAACTGTCCTGTGCCTTCTCTTTTGAGGCTACACACTTAGACATACACGCAACATGAAAGCTTTTCGACTTACAACGTGTTGTTTAGGAAAAACAAGATAATTTCGCACGATGCGGGATTTCCTTAAAACGTGATTTTCTGAAAAATTTTGACGAAAGAAAATTCTCCTTTTCGTTCTCTTTAGATGCTACACGTTAAGACGTACACGCCACAACAATTCTTTTCGAGATACAACGTGTAGTTTTGGAGATACAAGCTAATTTTGTACGATGCGTTATTTCTTCTCGTAAAGAGTTTCCAATGCTTACGTATATGTCTTTACTCTGCAAAACTGTATTTCCTTATGAAGTGGTATTCTTACATATCCTTTCGAGAGAAAACTGTCCTGTGCCTTCTCTTTTGAGGCTACACACTTAGACATACACGCAACATGAAAGCTTTTCGACTTACAACGTGTTGTTTAGGAAAAACAAGATAATTTCGCACGATGCGGGATTTCCTTAAAACGTGATTTTCTGAAAAATTTTGACGAAAGAAAATTCTCCTTTTGGTTCTCTTTAGATGCTACATGTTAAGACGTACACGCCACAACAATTCTTTTCGAGATACAACGTGTAGTTTTGGAGATACAAGCTAATTTTGTACGATGCGTTATTTCTTCTCGTAAAGAGTTTCCAATGCGTACGTATATGTCTTTACTCTGCAAAACAGTATTTCCTTATGAAGTGGTATTCTTACATATCCTTTCGAGAGAAAACTGTCCTTTGCCTTCTCTTTTGAGGCTACACACTTAGACATACACGCAACATGAAAGCTTTTCGACTTACAACGTGTTGTTTAGGAAAAACAAGATAATTTCGCACGATGCGGGATTTCCTTAAAACGTGATTTTCTGAAAAATTTTGACGAAAGAAAATTCTCCTTTTGGTTCTCTTTAGATGCTACATGTTAAGACGTACACGCCACAACAATTCTTTTCGAGATACAACGTGTAGTTTTGGAGATACAAGCTAATTTTGTACGATGCGTTATTTCTTCTCGTAAAGAGTTTCCAATGCGTACGTATATGTCTTTACTCTGCAAAACTGTATTTCCTTATGAAGTGGTATTCTTACATATCCTTTCGAGAGAAAACTGTCCTGTGCCTTCTCTTTTGAGGCTACACACTTAGACATACACGCAACATGAAAGCTTTTCGACTTACAACGTGTTGTTTAGGAAAAACAAGATAATTTCGCACGATGCGGGATTTCCTTAAAACGTGATTTTCTGAAAAATTTTGACGAAAGAAAATTCTCCTTTTGGTTCTCTTTAGATGCTACACGTTAAGACGTACACGCCACAACAATTCTTTTCGAGATACAACGTGTAGTTTTGGAGATACAAGCTAATTTTGTACGATGCGTTATTTCTTCATGTAAAGAGTTTCCAATGCGTACATATATGTCTTTACTCTGCAAAACTGTATTTCCTTATGAAGTGGTATTCTTACATATCCTTTCGAGAGAAAACTGTCCTGTGCCTTCTCTTTTGAGGCTACACACTTAGACATACACGCAACATGAAAGCTTTTCGACTTACAACGTGTTGTTTAGGAAAAACAAGATAATTTCGCACGATGCGGGATTTCCTTAAAACGTGATTTTCTGAAAAATTTTGACGAAAGAAAATTCTCCTTTTGGTTCTCTTTAGATGCTACATGTTAAGACGTATACGCCACAACAATTCTTTTCGAGATACAACGTGTAGTTTTGGAGATACAAGCTAATTTTGTACTATGCGTTATTTCTTCTCGTAAAGAGTTTCCAATGCGTACGTATATGTCTTTACTCTGCAAAACTGTATTTCCTTATGAAGTGGTATTCTTACATATCCTTTCGAGAGAAAACTGTCCTGTGCCTTCTCTTTTGAGGCTACACACTTAGACATACACGCAACATGAAAGCTTTTCGACTTACAACGTGTTGTTTAGGAAAAACAAGATAATTTCGCACGATGCGGGATTTCCTTAAAACGTGATTTTCTGAAAAATTTTGACGAAAGAAAATTCTCCTTTTGGTTCTCTTTAGATGCTACATGTTAAGACGTACACGCCACAACAATTCTTTTCGAGATACAACGTGTAGTTTTGGAGATACAAGCTAATTTTGTACGATGCGTTATTTCTTCTCGTAAAGAGTTTCCAATGCGTACATATATGTCTTTACTCTGCAAAACTGTATTTCCTTATGAAGTGGTATTCTTACATATCCTTTCGAGAGAAAACTGTCCTGTGCCTTCTCTTTTGAGGCTACACACTTAGACATACACGCAACATGAAAGCTTTTCGACTTACAACGTGTTGTTTAGGAAAAACAAGATAATTTCGCACGATGCGGGATTTCCTTAAAACGTGATTTTCTGAAAAAGTTTGACGAAAGAAAATTCTCCTTTTGGTTCTCTTTAGATGCTACATGTTAAGACGTACACGCCACAACAATTCTTTTCGAGATACAACGTGTAGTTTTGGAGATACAAGCTAATTTTGTACGATGCGTTATTTCTTCTCGTAAAGAGTTTCCAATGCGTACGCATATGTCTTTACTCTGCAAAACTGTATTTCCTTATGAGGTGGTATTCTTACATATCCTTTCGAGAGAAAACTGTCCTGTGCCTTCTCTTTTGAGGCTACACACTTAGACATACACGCAACATGAAAGCTTT
Organism: Apodemus sylvaticus; assembly: GCF_947179515.1. Classification (NCBI taxonomy): domain Eukaryota; kingdom Metazoa; phylum Chordata; class Mammalia; order Rodentia; family Muridae; genus Apodemus; species Apodemus sylvaticus. The sequence goes on from NW_026263444.1 coordinate 124,183, forward strand.
TCGACTTACAACGTGTTGTTTAGGAAAAACAAGATAATTTCGCACGATGCGGGATTTCCTTAAAACGGGATTTTCTGAAATATTTTGACGAAAGAAAATTCTCCTTTTGGTTCTCTTTAGATGCTACATGTTAAGACGTACACGCCACAACAATTCTTTTCGAGATACAACGTGTAGTTTTGGAGATACAAGCTAATTTTGTACGATGCGTTATTTCTTCTCGTAAAGAGTTTCCAATGCGTACGCATATGTCTTTACTCTGCAAAACTGTATTTCCTTATGAAGTGGTATTCTTACATATCCTTTCGAGAGAAAACTGTCCTGTGCCTTCTCTTTTGAGGCTACACACTTAGACATACACGCAACATGAAAGCTTTTCGACTTACAACGTGTTGTTTAGGAAAAACAAGATAATTTCGCACGATGCGGGATTTCCTTAAAACGTGATTTTCTAAAAAATTTTGACGAAAGAAAATTCTCCTTTTGGTTCTCTTTAGATGCTACATGTTAAGACGTACACGCCACAACAATTCTTTTCGAGATACAACGTGTAGTTTTGGAGATACAAGCTAATTTTGTACTATGCGTTATTTCTTCTCGTAAAGAGTTTCCAATGCGTACGCATATGTCTTTACTCTGCAAAACTGTATTTCCTTATGAAGTGGTATTCTTACATATCCTTTCGAGAGAAAACTGTCCTGTGCCTTCTCTTTTGAGGCTACACACTTAGACATACACGCAACATGAAAGCTTTTCGACTTACAACGTGTTGTTTAGGAAAAACAAGATAATTTCGCACGATGCGGGATTTCCTTAAAACGTGATTTTCTGAAAAATTTTGACGAAAGAAAATTCTCCTTTTGGTTCTCTTTAGATGCTACATGTTAAGACGTACACGCCACAACAATTCTTTTCGAGATACAACGTGTAGTTTTGGAGATACAAGCTAATTTTGTACGATGCGTTATTTCTTCTCGTAAAGAGTTTCCAATGCGTACGTATATGTCTTTACTCTGCAAAACTGTATTTCCTTATGAAGTAGTATTCTTACATATCCTTTCGAGAGAAAACTGTCCTGTGCCTTCTCTTTTGAGGCTACACACTTAGACATACACGCAACATGAAAGCTTTTCGACTTACAACGTGTTGTTTAGGAAAAACAAGATAATTTCGCACGATGCGGGATTTCCTTAAAACGTGATTTTCTGAAAAATTTTGACGAAAGAAAATTCTCCTTTTGGTTCTCTTTAGATGCTACATGTTAAGACGTACACGCCACAACAATTCTTTTCGAGATACAACGTGTAGTTTTGGAGATACAAGCTAATTTTGTACGATGCGTTATTTCTTCTCGTAAAGAGTTTCCAATGCGTACGTATATGTCTTTACTCTGCAAAACTGTATTTCCTTATGAAGTGGTATTCTTACATATCCTTTCGAGAGAAAACTGTCCTGTGCCTTCTCTTTTGAGGCTACACACTTAGACATACACGCAACATGAAAGCTTTTCGACTTACAACGTGTTGTTTAGGAAAAACAAGATAATTTCGCACGATGCGGGATTTCCTTAAAACGTGATTTTCTGAAAAATTTTGACGAAAGAAAATTCTCCTTTTGGTTCTCTTTAGATGCTACATGTTAAGACGTACACGCCACAACAATTCTTTTCGAGATACAACGTGTAGTTTTGGAGATACAAGCTAATTTTGTACGATGCGTTATTTCTTCTCGTAAAGAGTTTCCAATGCGTACATATATGTCTTTACTCTGCAAAACTGTATTTCCTTATGAAGTGGTATTCTTACATATACTTTCGAGAGAAAACTGTCCTGTGCCTTCTCTTTTGAGGCTACACACTTAGACATACACGCAACATGAAAGCTTTTCGACTTACAACGTGTTGTTTAGGAAAAACAAGATAATTTCGCACGATGAGGGATTTCCTTAAAACGTGATTTTCTGAAAAATTTTGACGAAAGAAAATTCTCCTTTTGGTTCTCTTTAGATGCTACATGTTAAGACGTACACGCCACAACAATTCTTTTCGAGATACAACGTGTAGTTTTGGAGATACAAGCTAATTTTGTACGATGCGTTATTTCTTCTCGTAAAGAGTTTCCAATGCGTACGTATATGTCTTTACTCTGCAAAACTGTATTTCCTTAGGAAGTGGTATTCTTACATATCCTTTCGAGAGAAAACTGTCCTGTGCCTTCTCTTTTGAGGCTACACACTTAGACATACACGCAACATGAAAGCTTTTCGACTTACAACGTGTTGTTTAGGAAAAACAAGATAATTTCGCACGATGCGGGATTTCCTTAAAACGTGATTTTCTGAAAAATTTTGACGAAAGAAAATTCTCCTTTTGGTTCTCTTTAGATGCTACATGTTAAGACGTACACGCCACAACAATTCTTTTCGAGATACAACGTGTAGTTTTGGAGATACAAGCTAATTTTGTACGATGCGTTATTTCTTCTCGTAAAGAGTTTCCAATGCGTACGTATATGTCTTTACTCTGCAAAACTGTATTTCCTTATGAAGTGGTATTCTTACATATCCTTTCGAGAGAAAACTGTCCTGTGCCTTCTCTTTTGAGGCTACACACTTAGACATACACGCAACATGAAAGCTTTTCGACTTACAACGTGTTGTTTAGGAAAAACAAGATAATTTCGCACGATGCGGGATTTCCTTAAAACGTGATTTTCTGAAAAATTTTGACGAAAGAAAATTCTCCTTTTGGTTCTCTTTAGATGCTACACGTTAAGACGTACACGCCACAACAATTCTTTTCGAGATACAACGTGTAGTTTTGGAGATACAAGCTAATTTTGTACTATGCGTTATTTCTTCTCGTAAAGAGTTTCCAATGCGTACGTATATGTCTTTACTCTGCAAAACTGTATTTCCTTATGAAGTGGTATTCTTACATATCCTTTCGAGAGAAAACTGTCCTGTGCCTTCTCTTTTGAGGCTACACACTTAGACATACACGCAACATGAAAGCTTTTCGACTTACAACGTGTTGTTTAGGAAAAACAAGATAATTTCGCACGATGCGGGATTTCCTTAAAACGTGATTTTCTGAAAAATTTTGACGAAAGAAAATTCTCCTTTTGGTTCTCTTTAGATGCTACATGTTAAGACGTACACGCCACAACAATTCTTTTCGAGATACAACGTGTAGTTTTGGAGATACAAGCTAATTTTGTACTATGCGTTATTTCTTCTCGTAAAGAGTTTCCAATGCGTACGTATATGTCTTTACTCTGCAAAACTGTATTTCCTTATGAAGTGGTATTCTTACATATCCTTTCGAGAGAAAACTGTCCTGTGCCTTCCCTTTTGAGGCTACACACTTAGACATACACGCAACATGAAAGCTTTTCGACTTACAACGTGTTGTTTAGGAAAAACAAGATAATTTCGCACGATGCGGGATTTCCTTAAAACGTGATTTTCTGAAAAATTTTGACGAAAGAAAATTCTCCTTTTGGTTCTCTTTAGATGCTACATGTTAAGACGTACACGCCACAACAATTCTTTTCGAGATACAACGTGTAGTTTTGGAGATACAAGCTAATTTTGTACGATGCGTTATTTCTTCTCGTAAAGAGTTTCCAATGCGTACGTATATGTCTTTACTCTGCAAAACAGTATTTCCTTATGAAGTGGTATTCTTACATATCCTTTCGAGAGAAAACTGTCCTTTGCCTTCTCTTTTGAGGCTACACACTTAGACATACACGCAACATGAAAGCTTTTCGACTTACAACGTGTTGTTTAGGAAAAACAAGATAATTTCGCACGATGCGGGATTTCCTTAAAACGTGATTTTCTGAAAAATTTTGACGAAAGAAAATTCTCCTTTTGGTTCTCTTTAGATGCTACATGTTAAGACGTACACGCCACAACAATTCTTTTCGAGATACAACGTGTAGTTTTGGAGATACAAGCTAATTTTGTACGATGCGTTATTTCTTCTCGTAAAGAGTTTCCAATGCGTACGTATATGTCTTTACTCTGCAAAACTGTATTTCCTTATGAAGTGGTATTCTTACATATCCTTTCGAGAGAAAACTGTCCTGTGCCTTCTCTTTTGAGGCTACACACTTAGACATACACGCAACATGAAAGCTTTTCGACTTACAACGTGTTGTTTAGGAAAAACAAGATAATTTCGCACGATGCGGGATTTCCTTAAAACGTGATTTTCTGAAAAATTTTGACGAAAGAAAATTCTCCTTTTGGTTCTCTTTAGATGCTACACGTTAAGACGTACACGCCACAACAATTCTTTTCGAGATACAACGTGTAGTTTTGGAGATACAAGCTAATTTTGTACGATGCGTTATTTCTTCATGTAAAGAGTTTCCAATGCGTACATATATGTCTTTACTCTGCAAAACTGTATTTCCTTATGAAGTGGTATTCTTACATATCCTTTCGAGAGAAAACTGTCCTGTGCCTTCTCTTTTGAGGCTACACACTTAGACATACACGCAACATGAAAGCTTTTCGACTTACAACGTGTTGTTTAGGAAAAACAAGATAATTTCGCACGATGCGGGATTTCCTTAAAACGTGATTTTCTGAAATATTTTGACGAAAGAAAATTCTCCTTTTGGTTCTCTTTAGATGCTACATGTTAAGACGTACACGCCACAACAATTCTTTTCGAGATACAACGTGTAGTTTTGTAGATACAAGCTAATTTTGTACGATGCGTTATTTCTTCTCGTAAAGAGTTTCCAATGCGTACGCATATGTCTTTACTCTGCAAAACTGTATTTCCTTATGAAGTGGTATTCTTACATATCCTTTCGAGAGAAAACTGTCCTGTGCCTTCTCTTTTGAGGCTACACACTTAGACATACACGCAACATGAAAGCTTTTCGACTTACAACGTGTTGTTTAGGAAAAACAAGATAATTTCGCACGATGCGGGATTTCCTTAAAACGTGATTTTCTGAAAAATTTTGACGAAAGAAAATTCTCCTTTTGGTTCTCTTTAGATGCTACATGTTAAGACGTACACGCCACAACAATTCTTTTCGAGATACAACGTGTAGTTTTGGAGATACAAGCTAATTTTGTACGATGCGTTATTTCTTCTCGTAAAGAGTTTCCAATGCGTACGTATATGTCTTTACTCTGCAAAACTGTATTTCCTTATGAAGTAGTATTCTTACATATCCTTTCGAGAGAAAACTGTCCTGTGCCTTCTCTTTTGAGGCTACACACTTAGACATACACGCAACATGAAAGCTTTTCGACTTACAACGTGTTGTTTAGGAAAAACAAGATAATTTCGCACGATGCGGGATTTCCTTAAAACGTGATTTTCTGAAAAATTTTGACGAAAGAAAATTCTCCTTTTGGTTCTCTTTAGATGCTACATGTTAAGACGTACACGCCACAACAATTCTTTTCGAGATACAACGTGTAGTTTTGGAGATACAAGCTAATTTTGTACGATGCGTTATTTCTTCTCGTAAAGAGTTTCCAATGCGTACGTATATGTCTTTACTCTGCAAAACTGTATTTCCTTATGAAGTGGTATTCTTACATATCCTTTCGAGAGAAAACTGTCCTGTGCCTTCTCTTTTGAGGCTACACACTTAGACATACACGCAACATGAAAGCTTTTCGACTTACAACGTGTTGTTTAGGAAAAACAAGATAATTTCGCACGATGCGGGATTTCCTTAAAACGTGATTTTCTGAAAAATTTTGACGAAAGAAAATTCTCCTTTTGGTTCTCTTTAGATGCTACATGTTAAGACGTACACGCCACAACAATTCTTTTCGAGATACAACGTGTAGTTTTGGAGATACAAGCTAATTTTGTACGATGCGTTATTTCTTCTCGTAAAGAGTTTCCAATGCGTACATATATGTCTTTACTCTGCAAAACTGTATTTCCTTATGAAGTGGTATTCTTACATATACTTTCGAGAGAAAACTGTCCTGTGCCTTCTCTTTTGAGGCTACACACTTAGACATACACGCAACATGAAAGCTTTTCGACTTACAACGTGTTGTTTAGGAAAAACAAGATAATTTCGCACGATGAGGGATTTCCTTAAAACGTGATTTTCTGAAAAATTTTGACGAAAGAAAATTCTCCTTTTGGTTCTCTTTAGATGCTACATGTTAAGACGTACACGCCACAACAATTCTTTTCGAGATACAACGTGTAGTTTTGGAGATACAAGCTAATTTTGTACGATGCGTTATTTCTTCTCGTAAAGAGTTTCCAATGCGTACGTATATGTCTTTACTCTGCAAAACTGTATTTCCTTAGGAAGTGGTATTCTTACATATCCTTTCGAGAGAAAACTGTCCTGTGCCTTCTCTTTTGAGGCTACACACTTAGACATACACGCAACATGAAAGCTTTTCGACTTACAACGTGTTGTTTAGGAAAAACAAGATAATTTCGCACGATGCGGGATTTCCTTAAAACGTGATTTTCTGAAAAATTTTGACGAAAGAAAATTCTCCTTTTGGTTCTCTTTAGATGCTACATGTTAAGACGTACACGCCACAACAATTCTTTTCGAGATACAACGTGTAGTTTTGGAGATACAAGCTAATTTTGTACGATGCGTTATTTCCTCTCGTAAAGAGTTTCCAATGCGTACGTATATGTCTTTACTCTGCAAAACTGTATTTCCTTATGAAGTGGTATTCTTACATATCCTTTCGAGAGAAAACTGTCCTGTGCCTTCTCTTTTGAGGCTACACACTTAGACATACACGCAACATGAAAGCTTTTCGACTTACAACGTGTTGTTTAGGAAAAACAAGATAATTTCGCACGATGCGGGATTTCCTTAAAACGTGATTTTCTGAAAAATTTTGACGAAAGAAAATTCTCCTTTTGGTTCTCTTTAGATGCTACACGTTAAGACGTACACGCCACAACAATTCTTTTCGAGATACAACGTGTAGTTTTGGAGATACAAGCTAATTTTGTACTATGCGTTATTTCTTCTCGTAAAGAGTTTCCAATGCGTACGTATATGTCTTTACTCTGCAAAACTGTATTTCCTTATGAAGTGGTATTCTTACATATCCTTTCGAGAGAAAACTGTCCTGTGCCTTCTCTTTTGAGGCTACACACTTAGACATACACGCAACATGAAAGCTTTTCGACTTACAACGTGTTGTTTAGGAAAAACAAGATAATTTCGCACGATGCGGGATTTCCTTAAAACGTGATTTTCTGAAAAATTTTGACGAAAGAAAATTCTCCTTTTGGTTCTCTTTAGATGCTACATGTTAAGACGTACACGCCACAACAATTCTTTTCGAGATACAACGTGTAGTTTTGGAGATACAAGCTAATTTTGTACTATGCGTTATTTCTTCTCGTAAAGAGTTTCCAATGCGTACGTATATGTCTTTACTCTGCAAAACTGTATTTCCTTATGAAGTGGTATTCTTACATATCCTTTCGAGAGAAAACTGTCCTGTGCCTTCTCTTTTGAGGCTACACACTTAGACATACACGCAACATGAAAGCTTTTCGACTTACAACGTGTTGTTTAGGAAAAACAAGATAATTTCGCACGATGCGGGATTTCCTTAAAACGTGATTTTCTGAAAAATTTTGACGAAAGAAAATTCTCCTTTTGGTTCTCTTTAGATGCTACACGTTAAGACGTACACGCCACAACAATTCTTTTCGAGATACAACGTGTAGTTTTGGAGATACAAGCTAATTTTGTACGATGCGTTATTTCTTCTCGTAAAGAGTTTCCAATGCGTACGTATATGTCTTTACTCTGCAAAACTGTATTTCCTTATGAAGTGGTATTCTTACATATCCTTTCGAGAGAAAACTGTCCTGTGCCTTCTCTTTTGAGGCTACACACTTAGACATACACGCAACATGAAAGCTTTTCGACTTACAACGTGTTGTTTAGGAAAAACAAGATAATTTCGCACGATGCGGGATTTCCTTAAAACGTGATTTTCTGAAAAATTTTGACGAAAGAAAATTCTCCTTTTGGTTCTCTTTAGATGCTACATGTTAAGACGTACACGCCACAACAATTCTTTTCGAGATACAACGTGTAGTTTTGGAGATACAAGCTAATTTTGTACGATGCGTTATTTCTTCTCGTAAAGAGTTTCCAATGCGTACGTATATGTCTTTACTCTGCAAAACAGTATTTCCTTATGAAGTGGTATTCTTACATATCCTTTCGAGAGAAAACTGTCCTTTGCCTTCTCTTTTGAGGCTACACACTTAGACATACACGCAACATGAAAGCTTTTCGACTTACAACGTGTTGTTTAGGAAAAACAAGATAATTTCGCACGATGCGGGATTTCCTTAAAACGTGATTTTCTGAAAAATTTTGACGAAAGAAAATTCTCCTTTTGGTTCTCTTTAGATGCTACATGTTAAGACGTACACGCCACAACAATTCTTTTCGAGATACAACGTGTAGTTTTGGAGATACAAGCTAATTTTGTACGATGCGTTATTTCTTCTCGTAAAGAGTTTCCAATGCGTACGTATATGTCTTTACTCTGCAAAACTGTATTTCCTTATGAAGTGGTATTCTTACATATCCTTTCGAGAGAAAACTGTCCTGTGCCTTCTCTTTTGAGGCTACACACTTAGACATACACGCAACATGAAAGCTTTTCGACTTACAACGTGTTGTTTAGGAAAAACAAGATAATTTCGCACGATGCGGGATTTCCTTAAAACGTGATTTTCTGAAAAATTTTGACGAAAGAAAATTCTCCTTTTGGTTCTCTTTAGATGCTACACGTTAAGACGTACACGCCACAACAATTCTTTTCGAGATACAACGTGTAGTTTTGGAGATACAAGCTAATTTTGTACGATGCGTTATTTCTTCATGTAAAGAGTTTCCAATGCGTACATATATGTCTTTACTCTGCAAAACTGTATTTCCTTATGAAGTGGTATTCTTACATATCCTTTCGAGAGAAAACTGTCCTGTGCCTTCTCTTTTGAGGCTACACACTTAGACATACACGCAACATGAAAGCTTTTCGACTTACAACGTGTTGTTTAGGAAAAACAAGATAATTTCGCACGATGCGGGATTTCCTTAAAACGTGATTTTCTGAAAAATTTTGACGAAAGAAAATTCTCCTTTTGGTTCTCTTTAGATGCTACATGTTAAGACGTACACGCCACAACAATTCTTTTCGAGATACAACGTGTAGTTTTGGAGATACAAGCTAATTTTGTACGATGCGTTATTTCTTCTCGTAAAGAGTTTCCAATGCGTACATATATGTCTTTACTCTGCAAAACTGTATTTCCTTATGAAGTGGTATTCTTACATATCCTTTCGAGAGAAAACTGTCCTGTGCCTTCTCTTTTGAGGCTACACACTTAGACATACACGCAACATGAAAGCTTTTCGACTTACAACGTGTTGTTTAGGAAAAACAAGATAATTTCGCACGATGCGGGATTTCCTTAAAACGTGATTTTCTGAAAAAGTTTGACGAAAGAAAATTCTCCTTTTGGTTCTCTTTAGATGCTACATGTTAAGACGTACACGCCACAACAATTCTTTTCGAGATACAACGTGTAGTTTTGGAGATACAAGCTAATTTTGTACGATGCGTTATTTCTTCTCGTAAAGAGTTTCCAATGCGTACGCATATGTCTTTACTCTGCAAAACTGTATTTCCTTATGAGGTGGTATTCTTACATATCCTTTCGAGAGAAAACTGTCCTGTGCCTTCTCTTTTGAGGCTACACACTTAGACATACACGCAACATGAAAGCTTTTCGACTTACAACGTGTTGTTTAGGAAAAACAAGATAATTTCGCACGATGCGGGATTTCCTTAAAACGTGATTTTCTGAAATATTTTGACGAAAGAAAATTCTCCTTTTGGTTCTCTTTAGATGCTACATGTTAAGACGTACACGCCACAACAATTCTTTTCGAGATACAACGTGTAGTTTTGGAGATACAAGCTAATTTTGTACGATGCGTTATTTCTTCTCGTAAAGAGTTTCCAATGCGTACGCATATGTCTTTACTCTGCAAAACTGTATTTCCTTATGAAGTGGTATTCTTACATATCCTTTCGAGAGAAAACTGTCCTGTGCCTTCTCTTTTGAGGCTACACACTTAGACATACACGCAACATGAAAGCTTTTCGACTTACAACGTGTTGTTTAGGAAAAACAAGATAATTTCGCACGATGCGGGATTTCCTTAAAACGTGATTTTCTGAAAAATTTTGACGAAAGAAAATTCTCCTTTTGGTTCTCTTTAGATGCTACATGTTAAGACGTACACGCCACAACAATTCTTTTCGAGATACAACGTGTAGTTTTGGAGATACAAGCTAATTTTGTACTATGCGTTATTTCTTCTCGTAAAGAGTTTCCAATGCGTACGCATATGTCTTTACTCTGCAAAACTGTATTTCCTTATGAAGTGGTATTCTTACATATCCTTTCGAGAGAAAACTGTCCTGTGCCTTCTCTTTTGAGGCTACACACTTAGACATACACGCAACATGAAAGCTTTTCGACTTACAACGTGTTGTTTAGGAAAAACAAGATAATTTCGCACGATGCGGGATTTCCTTAAAACGTGATTTTCTGAAAAATTTTGACGAAAGAAAATTCTCCTTTTGGTTCTCTTTAGATGCTACATGTTAAGACGTACACGCCACAACAATTCTTTTCGAGATACAACGTGTAGTTTTGGAGATACAAGCTAATTTTGTACTATGCGTTATTTCTTCTCGTAAAGAGTTTCCAATGCGTACGTATATGTCTTTACTCTGCAAAACTGTATTTCCTTATGAAGTAGTATTCTTACATATCCTTTCGAGAGAAAACTGTCCTGTGCCTTCTCTTTTGAGGCTACACACTTAGACATACACGCAACATGAAAGCTTTTCGACTTACAACGTGTTGTTTAGGAAAAACAAGATAATTTCGCACGATGCGGGATTTCCTTAAAACGTGATTTTCTGAAAAATTTTGACGAAAGAAAATTCTCCTTTTGGTTCTCTTTAGATGCTACATGTTAAGACGTACACGCCACAACAATTCTTTTCGAGATACAACGTGTAGTTTTGGAGATACAAGCTAATTTTGTACGATGCGTTATTTCTTCTCGTAAAGAGTTTCCAATGCGTACGTATATGTCTTTACTCTGCAAAACTGTATTTCCTTATGAAGTGGTATTCTTACATATCCTTTCGAGAGAAAACTGTCCTGTGCCTTCTCTTTTGAGGCTACACACTTAGACATACACGCAACATGAAAGCTTTTCGACTTACAACGTGTTGTTTAGGAAAAACAAGATAATTTCGCACGATGCGGGATTTCCTTAAAACGTGATTTTCTGAAAAATTTTGACGAAAGAAAATTCTCCTTTTGGTTCTCTTTAGATGCTACATGTTAAGACGTACACGCCACAACAATTCTTTTCGAGATACAACGTGTAGTTTTGGAGATACAAGCTAATTTTGTACGATGCGTTATTTCTTCTCGTAAAGAGTTTCCAATGCGTACATATATGTCTTTACTCTGCAAAACTGTATTTCCTTATGAAGTGGTATTCTTACATATACTTTCGAGAGAAAACTGTCCTGTGCCTTCTCTTTTGAGGCTACACACTTAGACATACACGCAACATGAAAGCTTTTCGACTTACAACGTGTTGTTTAGGAAAAACAAGATAATTTCGCACGATGAGGGATTTCCTTAAAACGTGATTTTCTGAAAAATTTTGACGAAAGAAAATTCTCCTTTTGGTTCTCTTTAGATGCTACATGTTAAGACGTACACGCCACAACAATTCTTTTCGAGATACAACGTGTAGTTTTGGAGATACAAGCTAATTTTGTACGATGCGTTATTTCTTCTCGTAAAGAGTTTCCAATGCGTACGTATATGTCTTTACTCTGCAAAACTGTATTTCCTTAGGAAGTGGTATTCTTACATATCCTTTCGAGAGAAAACTGTCCTGTGCCTTCTCTTTTGAGGCTACACACTTAGACATACACGCAACATGAAAGCTTTTCGACTTACAACGTGTTGTTTAGGAAAAACAAGATAATTTCGCACGATGCGGGATTTCCTTAAAACGTGATTTTCTGAAAAATTTTGACGAAAGAAAATTCTCCTTTTGGTTCTCTTTAGATGCTACATGTTAAGACGTACACGCCACAACAATTCTTTTCGAGATACAACGTGTAGTTTTGGAGATACAAGCTAATTTTGTACGATGCGTTATTTCTTCTCGTAAAGAGTTTCCAATGCGTACGTATATGTCTTTACTCTGCAAAACTGTATTTCCTTATGAAGTGGTATTCTTACATATCCTTTCGAGAGAAAACTGTCCTGTGCCTTCTCTTTTGAGGCTACACACTTAGACATACACGCAACATGAAAGCTTTTCGACTTACAACGTGTTGTTTAGGAAAAACAAGATAATTTCGCACGATGCGGGATTTCCTTAAAACGTGATTTTCTGAAAAAGTTTGACGAAAGAAAATTCTCCTTTTGGTTCTCTTTAGATGCTACATGTTAAGACGTACATGCCACAACAATTCTTTTCGAGATACAACGTGTAGTTTTGGAGATACAAGCTAATTTTGTACGATGCGTTATTTCTTCTCGTAAAGAGTTTCCAATGCGTACGCATATGTCTTTACTCTGCAAAACTGTATTTCCTTATGAGGTGGTATTCTTACATATCCTTTCGAGAGAAAACTGTCCTGTGCCTTCTCTTTTGAGGCTACACACTTAGACATACACGCAACATGAAAGCTTTTCGACTTACAACGTGTTGTTTAGGAAAAACAAGATAATTTCGCACGATGCGGGATTTCCTTAAAACGTGATTTTCTGAAATATTTTGACGAAAGAAAATTCTCCTTTTGGTTCTCTTTAGATGCTACATGTTAAGACGTACACGCCACAACAATTCTTTTCGAGATACAACGTGTAGTTTTGGAGATACAAGCTAATTTTGTACGATGCGTTATTTCTTCTCGTAAAGAGTTTCCAATGCGTACGCATATGTCTTTACTCTGCAAAACTGTATTTCCTTATGAAGTGGTATTCTTACATATCCTTTCGAGAGAAAACTGTCCTGTGCCTTCTCTTTTGAGGCTACACACTTAGACATACACGCAACATGAAAGCTTTTCGACTTACAACGTGTTGTTTAGGAAAAACAAGATAATTTCGCACGATGCGGGATTTCCTTAAAACGTGATTTTCTGAAAAATTTTGACGAAAGAAAATTCTCCTTTTGGTTCTCTTTAGATGCTACATGTTAAGACGTACACGCCACAACAATTCTTTTCGAGATACAACGTGTAGTTTTGGAGATACAAGCTAATTTTGTACTATGCGTTATTTCTTCTCGTAAAGAGTTTCCAATGCGTACGCATATGTCTTTACTCTGCAAAACTGTATTTCCTTATGAAGTGGTATTCTTACATATCCTTTCGAGAGAAAACTGTCCTGTGCCTTCTCTTTTGAGGCTACACACTTAGACATACACGCAACATGAAAGCTTTTCGACTTACAACGTGTTGTTTAGGAAAAACAAGATAATTTCGCACGATGCGGGATTTCCTTAAAACGTGATTTTCTGAAAAATTTTGACGAAAGAAAATTCTCCTTTTGGTTCTCTTTAGATGCTACATGTTAAGACGTACACGCCACAACAATTCTTTTCGAGATACAACGTGTAGTTTTGGAGATACAAGCTAATTTTGTACTATGCGTTATTTCTTCTCGTAAAGAGTTTCCAATGCGTACGTATATGTCTTTACTCTGCAAAACTGTATTTCCTTATGAAGTAGTATTCTTACATATCCTTTCGAGAGAAAACTGTCCTGTGCCTTCTCTTTTGAGGCTACACACTTAGACATACACGCAACATGAAAGCTTTTCGACTTACAACGTGTTGTTTAGGAAAAACAAGATAATTTCGCACGATGCGGGATTTCCTTAAAACGTGATTTTCTGAAAAATTTTGACGAAAGAAAATTCTCCTTTTGGTTCTCTTTAGATGCTACATGTTAAGACGTACACGCCACAACAATTCTTTTCGAGATACAACGTGTAGTTTTGGAGATACAAGCTAATTTTGTACGATGCGTTATTTCTTCTCGTAAAGAGTTTCCAATGCGTACGTATATGTCTTTACTCTGCAAAACTGTATTTCCTTATGAAGTGGTATTCTTACATATCCTTTCGAGAGAAAACTGTCCTGTGCCTTCTCTTTTGAGGCTACACACTTAGACATACACGCAACATGAAAGCTTTTCGACTTACAACGTGTTGTTTAGGAAAAACAAGATAATTTCGCACGATGCGGGATTTCCTTAAAACGTGATTTTCTGAAAAATTTTGACGAAAGAAAATTCTCCTTTTGGTTCTCTTTAGATGCTACATGTTAAGACGTACACGCCACAACAATTCTTTTCGAGATACAACGTGTAGTTTTGGAGATACAAGCTAATTTTGTACGATGCGTTATTTCTTCTCGTAAAGAGTTTCCAATGCGTACATATATGTCTTTACTCTGCAAAACTGTATTTCCTTATGAAGTGGTATTCTTACATATACTTTCGAGAGAAAACTGTCCTGTGCCTTCTCTTTTGAGGCTACACACTTAGACATACACGCAACATGAAAGCTTTTCGACTTACAACGTGTTGTTTAGGAAAAACAAGATAATTTCGCACGATGAGGGATTTCCTTAAAACGTGATTTTCTGAAAAATTTTGACGAAAGAAAATTCTCCTTTTGGTTCTCTTTAGATGCTACATGTTAAGACGTACACGCCACAACAATTCTTTTCGAGATACAACGTGTAGTTTTGGAGATACAAGCTAATTTTGTACGATGCGTTATTTCTTCTCGTAAAGAGTTTCCAATGCGTACGTATATGTCTTTACTCTGCAAAACTGTATTTCCTTAGGAAGTGGTATTCTTACATATCCTTTCGAGAGAAAACTGTCCTGTGCCTTCTCTTTTGAGGCTACACACTTAGACATACACGCAACATGAAAGCTTTTCGACTTACAACGTGTTGTTTAGGAAAAACAAGATAATTTCGCACGATGCGGGATTTCCTTAAAACGTGATTTTCTGAAAAATTTTGACGAAAGAAAATTCTCCTTTTGGTTCTCTTTAGATGCTACATGTTAAGACGTACACGCCACAACAATTCTTTTCGAGATACAACGTGTAGTTTTGGAGATACAAGCTAATTTTGTACGATGCGTTATTTCTTCTCGTAAAGAGTTTCCAATGCGTACGTATATGTCTTTACTCTGCAAAACTGTATTTCCTTATGAAGTGGTATTCTTACATATCCTTTCGAGAGAAAACTGTCCTGTGCCTTCTCTTTTGAGGCTACACACTTAGACATACACGCAACATGAAAGCTTTTCGACTTACAACGTGTTGTTTAGGAAAAACAAGATAATTTCGCACGATGCGGGATTTCCTTAAAACGTGATTTTCTGAAAAATTTTGACGAAAGAAAATTCTCCTTTTGGTTCTCTTTAGATGCTACACGTTAAGACGTACACGCCACAACAATTCTTTTCGAGATACAACGTGTAGTTTTGGAGATACAAGCTAATTTTGTACGATGCGTTATTTCTTCTCGTAAAGAGTTTCCAATGCGTACATATATGTCTTTACTCTGCAAAACTGTATTTCCTTATGAAGTGGTATTCTTACATATCCTTTCGAGAGAAAACTGTCCTGTGCCTTCTCTTTTGAGGCTACACACTTAGACATACACGCAACATGAAAGCTTTTCGACTTACAACGTGTTGTTTAGGAAAAACAAGATAATTTCGCACGATGCGGGATTTCCTTAAAACGTGATTTTCTGAAAAATTTTGATGAAAGAAAATTCTCCTTTTGGTTCTCTTTAGATGCTACATGTTAAGACGTACACGCCACAACAATTCTTTTCGAGATACAACGTGTAGTTTTGGAGATACAAGCTAATTTTGTACGATGCGTTATTTCTTCTCGTAAAGAGTTTCCAATGCGTACGTATATGTCTTTACTCTGCAAAACTGTATTTCCTTATGAAGTGGTATTCTTACATATCCTTTCGAGAGAAAACTGTCCTGTGCCTTCTCTTTTGAGGCTACACACTTAGACATACACGCAACATGAAAGCTTTTCGACTTACAACGTGTTGTTTAGGAAAAACAAGATAATTTCGCACGATGCGGGATTTCCTTAAAACGTGATTTTCTGAAAAATTTTGACGAAAGAAAATTCTCCTTTTGGTTCTCTTTAGATGCTACATGTTAAGACGTACACGCCACAACAATTCTTTTCGAGATACAACGTGTAGTTTTGGAGATACAAGCTAATTTTGTACGATGCGTTATTTCTTCTCTTAAAGAGTTTCCAATGCGTACGTATATGTCTTTACTCTGCAAAACTGTATTTCCTTATGAAGTGGTATTCTTACATATCCTATCGAGAGAAAACTGTCCTGTGCCTTCTCTTTTGAGGCTACACACTTAGACATACACGCAACATGAAAGCTTTTCGACTTACAACGTGTTGTTTAGGAAAAACAAGATAATTTCGCACGATGCGGGATTTCCTTAAAACGTGATTTTCTGAAAAATTTTGACGAAAGAAAATTCTCCTTTTGGTTCTCTTTAGATGATACATGTTAAGACGTACACGCCACAACAATTCTTTTCGAGATACAACGTGTAGTTTTGGAGATACAAGCTAATTTTGTACGATGCGTTATTTCTTCTCGTAAAGAGTTTCCAATGCGTACGTATATGTCTTTACTCTGCAAAACTGTATTTCCTTATGAAGTGGTATTCTTACATATCCTTTCGAGAGAAAACTGTCCTGTGCCTTCTCTTTTGAGGCTACACACTTAGACATACACGCAATATGAAAGCTTTTCGACTTACAACGTGTTGTTTAGGAAAAACAAGATAATTTCGCACGATGCGGGATTTCCTTAAAACGTGATTTTCTGAAAAATTTTGACGAAAGAAAATTCTCCTTTTGGTTCTCTTTAGATGCTACATGTTAAGACGTACACGCCACAACAATTCTTTTCGAGATACAACGTGTAGTTTTGGAGATACAAGCTAATTTTGTACGATGCGTTATTTCTTCTCGTAAAGAGTTTCCAATGCGTACGTATATGTCTTTACTCTGCAAAACTGTATTTCCTTATGAAGTGGTATTCTTACATATCCTTTCGAGAGAAAACTGTCCTGTGCCTTCTCTTTTGAGGCTACACACTTAGACATACACGCAACATGAAAGCTTTTCGACTTACAACGTGTTGTTTAGGAAAAACAAGATAATTTCGCACGATGCGGGATTTCCTTAAAACGTGATTTTCTGAAAAATTTTGACGAAAGAAAATTCTCCTTTTGGTTCTCTTTAGATGCTACACGTTAAGACGTACACGCCACAACAATTCTTTTCGAGATACAACGTGTAGTTTTGGAGATACAAGCTAATTTTGTACGATGCGTTATTTCTTCTCGTAAAGAGTTTCCAATGCGTACGTATATGTCTTTACTCTGCAAAAGTGTATTTCCTTATGAAGTGGTATTCTTACATATCCTTTCGAGAGAAAACTGTCCTGTGCCTTCTCTTTTGAGGCTACACACTTAGACATACACGCAACATGAAAGCTTTTCGACTTACAACGTGTTGTTTAGGAAAAACAAGATAATTTCGCACGATGCGGGATTTCCTTAAAACGTGATTTTCTGAAAAATTTTGACGAAAGAAAATTCTCCTTTTGGTTCTCTTTAGATGCTACATGTTAAGACGTACACGCCACAACAATTCTTTTCGAGATACAACGTGTAGTTTTGGAGATACAAGCTAATTTTGTACTATGCGTTATTTCTTCTCGTAAAGAGTTTCCAATGCGTACGTATATGTCTTTACTCTGCAAAACTGTATTTCCTTATGAAGTGGTATTCTTACATATCCTTTCGAGAGAAAACTGTCCTGTGCCTTCTCTTTTGAGGCTACACACTTAGACATACACGCAACATGAAAGCTTTTCGACTTACAACGTGTTGTTTAGGAAAAACAAGATAATTTCGCACGATGCGGGATTTCCTTAAAACGTGATTTTCTGAAAAATTTTGACGAAAGAAAATTCTCCTTTTGGTTCTCTTTAGATGCTACATGTTAAGACGTACACGCCACAACAATTCTTTTCGAGATACAACGTGTAGTTTTGGAGATACAAGCTAATTTTGTACGATGCGTTATTTCTTCTCGTAAAGAGTTTCCAATGCGTACGTATATGTCTTTACTCTGCAAAACTGTATTTCCTTATGAAGTGGTATTCTTACATATCCTTTCGAGAGAAAACTGTCCTGTGCCTTCTCTTTTGAGGCTACACACTTAGACATACACGCAACATGAAAGCTTTTCGACTTACAACGTGTTGTTTAGGAAAAACAAGATAATTTCGCACGATGCGGGATTTCCTTAAAACGTGATTTTCTGAAAAATTTTGACGAAAGAAAATTCTCCTTTTGGTTCTCTTTAGATGCTACATGTTAAGACGTACACGCCACAACAATTCTTTTCGAGATACAACGTGTAGTTTTGGAGATACAAGCTAATTTTGTACGATGCGTTATTTCTTCTCGTAAAGAGTTTCCAATGCGTACGTATATGTCTTTACTCTGCAAAACTGTATTTCCTTATGAAGTGGTATTCTTACATATCCTTTCGAGAGAAAACTGTCCTGTGCCTTCTCTTTTGAGGCTACACACTTAGACATACACGCAACATGAAAGCTTTTCGACTTACAACGTGTTGTTTAGGAAAAACAAGATAATTTCGCACGATGCGGGATTTCCTTAAAACGTGATTTTCTGAAAAATTTTGACGAAAGAAAATTCTCCTTTTGGTTCTCTTTAGATGCTACATGTTAAGACGTACACGCCACAACAATTCTTTTCGAGATACAACGTGTAGTTTTGGAGATACAAGCTAATTTTGTACGATGCGTTATTTCTTCTCGTAAAGAGTTTCCAATGCGTACGTATATGTCTTTACTCTGCAAAACTGTATTTCCTTATGAAGTGGTATTCTTACATATCCTTTCGAGAGAAAACTGTCCTGTGCCTTCTCTTTTGAGGCTACACACTTAGACATACACGCAACATGAAAGCTTTTCGACTTACAACGTGTTGTTTAGGAAAAACAAGATAATTTCGCACGATGCGGGATTTCCTTAAAACGTGATTTTCTGAAAAATTTTGACGAAAGAAAATTCTCCTTTTGGTTCTCTTTAGATGCTACATGTTAAGACGTACACGCCACAACAATTCTTTTCGAGATACAACGTGTAGTTTTGGAGATACAAGCTAATTTTGTACGATGCGTTATTTCTTCTCGTAAAGAGTTTCCAATGCGTACGTATATGTCTTTACTCTGCAAAACTGTATTTCCTTATGAAGTGGTATTCTTACATATCCTTTCGAGAGAAAACTGTCCTGTGCCTTCTCTTTTGAGGCTACACACTTAGACATACACGCAACATGAAAGCTTTTCGACTTACAACGTGTTGTTTAGGAAAAACAAGATAATTTCGCACGATGCGGGATTTCCTTAAAACGTGATTTTCTGAAAAATTTTGACGAAAGAAAATTCTCCTTTTGGTTCTCTTTAGATGCTACACGTTAAGACGTACACGCCACAACAATTCTTTTCGAGATACAACGTGTAGTTTTGGAGATACAAGCTAATTTTGTACGATGCGTTATTTCTTCTCGTAAAGAGTTTCCAATGCGTACGTATATGTCTTTACTCTGCAAAACTGTATTTCCTTATGAAGTGGTATTCTTACATATCCTTTCGAGAGAAAACTGTCCTGTGCCTTCTCTTTTGAGGCTACACACTTAGACATACACGCAACATGAAAGCTTTTCGACTTACAACGTGTTGTTTAGGAAAAACAAGATAATTTCGCACGATGCGGGATTTCCTTAAAACGTGATTTTCTGAAAAATTTTGACGAAAGAAAATTCTCCTTTTGGTTCTCTTTAGATGCTACATGTTAAGACGTACACGCCACAACAATTCTTTTCGAGATACAACGTGTAGTTTTGGAGATACAAACTAATTTTGTACGATGCGTTATTTCTTCTCGTAAAGAGTTTCCAATGCGTACGTATATGTCTTTACTCTGCAAAACTGTATTTCCTTATGAAGTGGTATTCTTACATATCCTTTCGAGAGAAAACTGTCCTGTGCCTTCTCTTTTGAGGCTACACACTTAGACATACACGCAACATGAAAGCTTTTCGACTTACAACGTGTTGTTTAGGAAAAACAAGATAATTTCGCACGATGCGGGATTTCCTTAAAACGTGATTTTCTGAAAAATTTTGACGAAAGAAAATTCTCCTTTTGGTTCTCTTTAGATGCTACACGTTAAGACGTACACGCCACAACAATTCTTTTCGAGATACAACGTGTAGTTTTGGAGATACAAGCTAATTTTGTACGATGCGTTATTTCTTCTCGTAAAGAGTTTCCAATGCGTACGTATATGTCTTTACTCTGCAAAAGTGTATTTCCTTATGAAGTGGTATTCTTACATATCCTTTCGAGAGAAAACTGTCCTGTGCCTTCTCTTTTGAGGCTACACACTTAGACATACACGCAACATGAAAGCTTTTCGACTTACAACGTGTTGTTTAGGAAAAACAAGATAATTTCGCACGATGCGGGATTTCCTTAAAACGTGATTTTCTGAAAAATTTTGACGAAAGAAAATTCTCCTTTTGGTTCTCTTTAGATGCTACATGTTAAGACGTACACGCCACAACAATTCTTTTCGAGATACAACGTGTAGTTTTGGAGATACAAGCTAATTTTGTACGATGCGTTATTTCTTCTCGTAAAGAGTTTCCAATGCGTACGTATATGTCTTTACTCTGCAAAACTGTATTTCCTTATGAAGTGGTATTCTTACATATCCTTTCGAGAGAAAACTGTCCTGTGCCTTCTCTTTTGAGGCTACACACTTAGACATACACGCAACATGAAAGCTTTTCGACTTACAACGTGTTGTTTAGGAAAAACAAGATAATTTCGCACGATGCGGGATTTCCTTAAAACGTGATTTTCTGAAAAATTTTGACGAAAGAAAATTCTCCTTTTGGTTCTCTTTAGATGCTACACGTTAAGACGTACACGCCACAACAATTCTTTTCGAGATACAACGTGTAGTTTTGGAGATACAAGCTAATTTTGTACGATGCGTTATTTCTTCTCGTAAAGAGTTTCCAATGCGTACGTATATGTCTTTACTCTGCAAAACTGTATTTCCTTATGAAGTGGTATTCTTACATATCCTTTCGAGAGAAAACTGTCCTGTGCCTTCTCTTTTGAGGCTACACACTTAGACATACACGCAACATGAAAGCTTTTCGACTTACAACGTGTTGTTTAGGAAAAACAAGATAATTTCGCACGATGCGGGATTTCCTTAAAACGTGATTTTCTGAAAAATTTTGACGAAAGAAATTTCTCCTTTTGGTTCTCTTTAGATGCTACACGTTAAGACGTACACGCCACAACAATTCTTTTCGAGATACAACGTGTAGTTTTGGAGATACAAGCTAATTTTGTACGATGCGTTATTTCTTCTCGTAAAGAGTTTCCAATGCGTACGTATATGTCTTTACTCTGCAAAACTGTATTTCCTTATGAAGTGGTATTCTTACATATCCTTTCGAGAGAAAACTGTCCTGTGCCTTCTCTTTTGAGGCTACACACTTAGACATACACGCAACATGAAAGCTTTTCGACTTACAACGTGTTGTTTAGGAAAAACAAGATAATTTCGCACGATGCGGGATTTCCTTAAAACGTGATTTTCTGAAAAATTTTGACGAAAGAAAATTCTCCTTTTGGTTCTCTTTAGATGCTACATGTTAAGACGTACACGCCACAACAATTCTTTTCGAGATACAACGTGTAGTTTTGGAGATACAAACTAATTTTGTACGATGCGTTATTTCTTCTCGTAAAGAGTTTCCAATGCGTACGTATATGTCTTTACTCTGCAAAACTGTATTTCCTTATGAAGTGGTATTCTTACATATCCTTTCGAGAGAAAACTGTCCTGTGCCTTCTCTTTTGAGGCTACACACTTAGACATACACGCAACATGAAAGCTTTTCGACTTACAACGTGTTGTTTAGGAAAAACAAGATAATTTCGCACGATGCGGGATTTCCTTAAAACGTGATTTTCTGAAAAATTTTGACGAAAGAAAATTCTCCTTTTGGTTCTCTTTAGATGCTACACGTTAAGACGTACACGCCACAACAATTCTTTTCGAGATACAACGTGTAGTTTTGGAGATACAAGCTAATTTTGTACGATGCGTTATTTCTTCTCGTAAAGAGTTTCCAATGCGTACGTATATGTCTTTACTCTGCAAAAGTGTATTTCCTTATGAAGTGGTATTCTTACATATCCTTTCGAGAGAAAACTGTCCTGTGCCTTCTCTTTTGAGGCTACACATTTAGACATACACGCAACATGAAAGCTTTTCGACTTACAACGTGTTGTTTAGGAAAAACAAGATAATTTCGCACGATGCGGGATTTCCTTAAAACGTGATTTTCTGAAAAATTTTGACGAAAGAAAATTCTCCTTTTGGTTCTCTTTAGATGCTACATGTTAAGACGTACACGCCACAACAATTCTTTTCGAGATACAACGTGTAGTTTTGGAGATACAAGCTAATTTTGTACGATGCGTTATTTCTTCTCGTAAAGAGTTTCCAATGCGTACGTATATGTCTTTACTCTGCAAAACTGTATTTCCTTATGAAGTGGTATTCTTACATATCCTTTCGAGAGAAAACTGTCCTGTGCCTTCTCTTTTGAGGCTACACACTTAGACATACACGCAACATGAAAGCTTTTCGACTTACAACGTGTTGTTTAGGAAAAACAAGATAATTTCGCACGATGCGGGATTTCCTTAAAACGTGATTTTCTGAAAAATTTTGACGAAAGAAAATTCTCCTTTTGGTTCTCTTTAGATGCTACACGTTAAGACGTACACGCCACAACAATTCTTTTCGAGATACAACGTGTAGTTTTGGAGATACAAGCTAATTTTGTACGATGCGTTATTTCTTCTCGTAAAGAGTTTCCAATGCGTACGTATATGTCTTTACTCTGCAAAACTGTATTTCCTTATGAAGTGGTATTCTTACATATCCTTTCGAGAGAAAACTGTCCTGTGCCTTCTCTTTTGAGGCTACACACTTAGACATACACGCAACATGAAAGCTTTTCGACTTACAACGTGTTGTTTAGGAAAAACAAGATAATTTCGCACGATGCGGGATTTCCTTAAAACGTGATTTTCTGAAAAATTTTGACGAAAGAAAATTCTCCTTTTGGTTCTCTTTAGATGCTACATGTTAAGACGTACACGCCACAACAATTCTTTTCGAGATACAACGTGTAGTTTTGGAGATACAAGCTAATTTTGTACTATGCGTTATTTCTTCTCGTAAAGAGTTTCCAATGCGTACGTATATGTCTTTACTCTGCAAAAGTGTATTTCCTTATGAAGTGGTATTCTTACATATCCTTTCGAGAGAAAACTGTCCTGTGCCTTCTCTTTTGAGGCTACACACTTAGACATACACGCAACATGAAAGCTTTTCGACTTACAACGTGTTGTTTAGGAAAAACAAGATAATTTCGCACGATGCGGGATTTCCTTAAAACGTGATTTTCTGAAAAATTTTGACGAAAGAAAATTCTCCTTTTGGTTCTCTTCAGATGCTACATGTTAAGACGTACACGCCACAACAATTCTTTTCGAGATACAACGTGTAGTTTTGGAGATACAAGCTAATTTTGTACGATGCGTTATTTCTTCTCGTAAAGAGTTTCCAATGCGTACATATATGTCTTTACTCTGCAAAACTGTATTTCCTTATGAAGTGGTATTCTTACATATCCTTTCGAGAGAAAACTGTCCTGTGCCTTCTCTTTTGAGGCTACACACTTAGACATACACGCAACATGAAAGCTTTTCGACTTACAACGTGTTGTTTAGGAAAAACAAGATAATTTCGCACGATGCGGGATTTCCTTAAAACGTGATTTTCTGAAAAATTTTGACGAAAGAAAATTCTCCTTTTGGTTCTCTTTAGATGCTACATGTTAAGACGTACACGCCACAACAATTCTTTTCGAGATACAACGTGTAGTTTTGGAGATACAAACTAATTTTGTACGATGCGTTATTTCTTCTCGTAAAGAGTTTCCAATGCGTACGTATATGTCTTTACTCTGCAAAACTGTATTTCCTTATGAAGTGGTATTCTTACATATCCTTTCGAGAGAAAACTGTCCTGTGCCTTCTCTTTTGAGGCTACACACTTAGACATACACGCAACATGAAAGCTTTTCGACTTACAACGTGTTGTTTAGGAAAAACAAGATAATTTCGCACGATGCGGGATTTCCTTAAAACGTGATTTTCTGAAAAATTTTGACGAAAGAAAATTCTCCTTTTGGTTCTCTTTAGATGCTACACGTTAAGACGTACACGCCACAACAATTCTTTTCGAGATACAACGTGTAGTTTTGGAGATACAAGCTAATTTTGTACGATGCGTTATTTCTTCTCGTAAAGAGTTTCCAATGCGTACGTATATGTCTTTACTCTGCAAAAGTGTATTTCCTTATGAAGTGGTATTCTTACATATCCTTTCGAGAGAAAACTGTCCTGTGCCTTCTCTTTTGAGGCTACACACTTAGACATACACGCAACATGAAAGCTTTTCGACTTACAACGTGTTGTTTAGGAAAAACAAGATAATTTCGCACGATGCGGGATTTCCTTAAAACGTGATTTTCTGAAAAATTTTGACGAAAGAAAATTCTCCTTTTGGTTCTCTTTAGATGCTACACGTTAAGACGTACACGCCACAACAATTCTTTTCGAGATACAACGTGTAGTTTTGGAGATACAAGCTAATTTTGTACGATGCGTTATTTCTTCTCGTAAAGAGTTTCCAATGCGTACGTATATGTCTTTACTCTGCAAAACTGTATTTCCTTATGAAGTGGTATTCTTACATATCCTTTCGAGAGAAAACTGTCCTGTGCCTTCTCTTTTGAGGCTACACACTTAGACATACACGCAACATGAAAGCTTTTCGACTTACAACGTGTTGTTTAGGAAAAACAAGATAATTTCGCACGATGCGGGATTTCCTTAAAACGTGATTTTCTGAAAAATTTTGACGAAAGAAAATTCTCCTTTTGGTTCTCTTTAGATGCTACATGTTAAGACGTACACGCCACAACAATTCTTTTCGAGATACAACGTGTAGTTTTGGAGATACAAGCTAATTTTGTACTATGCGTTATTTCTTCTCGTAAAGAGTTTCCAATGCGTACGTATATGTCTTTACTCTGCAAAACTGTATTTCCTTATGAAGTGGTATTCTTACAAGTCCTTTCGAGAGAAAACTGTCCTGTGCCTTCTCTTTTGAGGCTACACACTTAGACATACACGCAACATGAAAGCTTTTCGACTTACAACGTGTTGTTTAGGAAAAACAAGATAATTTCGCACGATGCGGGATTTCCTTAAAACGTGATTTTCTGAAAAATTTTGACGAAAGAAAATTCTCCTTTTGGTTCTCTTTAGATGCTACATGTTAAGACGTACACGCCACAACAATTCTTTTCGAGATACAACGTGTAGTTTTGGAGATACAAGCTAATTTTGTACGATGCGTTATTTCTTCTCGTAAAGAGTTTCCAATGCGTACGTATATGTCTTTACTCTGCAAAACTGTATTTCCTTATGAAGTGGTATTCTTACATATCCTTTCGAGAGAAAACTGTCCTGTGCCTTCTCTTTTGAGGCTACACACTTAGACATACACGCAACATGAAAGCTTTTCGACTTACAACGTGTTGTTTAGGAAAAACAAGATAATTTCGCACGATGCGGGATTTCCTTAAAACGTGATTTTCTGAAAAATTTTGACGAAAGAAAATTCTCCTTTTGGTTCTCTTTAGATGCTACATGTTAAGACGTACACGCCACAACAATTCTTTTCGAGATACAACGTGTAGTTTTGGAGATACAAGCTAATTTTGTACGATGCGTTATTTCTTCTCGTAAAGAGTTTCCAATGCGTACGTATATGTCTTTACTCTGCAAAACTGTATTTCCTTATGAAGTGGTATTCTTACATATCCTTTCGAGAGAAAACTGTCCTGTGCCTTCTCTTTTGAGGCTACACACTTAGACATACACGCAACATGAAAGCTTTTCGACTTACAACGTGTTGTTTAGGAAAAACAAGATAATTTCGCACGATGCGGGATTTCCTTAAAACGTGATTTTCTGAAAAATTTTGACGAAAGAAAATTCTCCTTTTGGTTCTCTTTAGATGCTACATGTTAAGACGTACACGCCACAACAATTCTTTTCGAGATACAACGTGTAGTTTTGGAGATACAAGCTAATTTTGTACGATGCGTTATTTCTTCTCGTAAAGAGTTTCCAATGCGTACGTATATGTCTTTACTCTGCAAAAGTGTATTTCCTTATGAAGTGGTATTCTTACATATCCTTTCGAGAGAAAACTGTCCTGTGCCTTCTCTTTTGAGGCTACACACTTAGACATACACGCAACATGAAAGCTTTTCGACTTACAACGTGTTGTTTAGGAAAAACAAGATAATTTCGCACGATGCGGGATTTCCTTAAAACGTGATTTTCTGAAAAATTTTGACGAAAGAAAATTCTCCTTTTGGTTCTCTTTAGATGCTACACGTTAAGACGTACACGCCACAACAATTCTTTTCGAGATACAACGTGTAGTTTTGGAGATACAAGATAATTTTGTACGATGCGTTATTTCTTCTCGTAAAGAGTTTCCAATGCGTACGTATATGTCTTTACTCTGCAAAACTGTATTTCCTTATGAAGTGGTATTCTTACATATCCTTTCGAGAGAAAACTGTCCTGTGCCTTCTCTTTTGAGGCTACACACTTAGACATACACGCAACATGAAAGCTTTTCGACTTACAACGTGTTGTTTAGGAAAAACAAGATAATTTCGCACGATGCGGGATTTCCTTAAAACGTGATTTTCTGAAAAATTTTGACGAAAGAAAATTCTCCTTTTGGTTCTCTTTAGATGCTACATGTTAAGACGTACACGCCACAACAATTCTTTTCGAGATACAACGTGTAGTTTTGGAGATACAAGCTAATTTTGTACTATGCGTTATTTCTTCTCGTAAAGAGTTTCCAATGCGTACGTATATGTCTTTACTCTGCAAAACTGTATTTCCTTATGAAGTGGTATTCTTACAAGTCCTTTCGAGAGAAAACTGTCCTGTGCCTTCTCTTTTGAGGCTACACACTTAGACATACACGCAACATGAAAGCTTTTCGACTTACAACGTGTTGTTTAGGAAAAACAAGATAATTTCGCACGATGCGGGATTTCCTTAAAACGTGATTTTCTGAAAAATTTTGACGAAAGAAAATTCTCCTTTTGGTTCTCTTTAGATGCTACATGTTAAGACGTACACGCCACAACAATTCTTTTCGAGATACAACGTGTAGTTTTGGAGATACAAGCTAATTTTGTACGATGCGTTATTTCTTCTCGTAAAGAGTTTCCAATGCGTACGTATATGTCTTTACTCTGCAAAACTGTATTTCCTTATGAAGTGGTATTCTTACATATCCTTTCGAGAGAAAACTGTCCTGTGCCTTCTCTTTTGAGGCTACACACTTAGACATACACGCAACATGAAAGCTTTTCGACTTACAACGTGTTGTTTAGGAAAAACAAGATAATTTCGCACGATGCGGGATTTCCTTAAAACGTGATTTTCTGAAAAATTTTGACGAAAAAAAATTCTCCTTTTGGTTCTCTTTAGATGCTACATGTTAAGACGTACACGCCACAACAATTCTTTTCGAGATACAACGTGTAGTTTTGGAGATACAAGCTAATTTTGTACTATGCGTTATTTCTTCTCGTAAAGAGTTTCCAATGCGTACGTATATGTCTTTACTCTGCAAAACTGTATTTCCTTATGAAGTGGTATTCTTACATATCCTTTCGAGAGAAAACTGTCCTGTGCCTTCTCTTTTGAGGCTACACACTTAGACATACACGCAACATGAAAGCTTTTCGACTTACAACGTGTTGTTTAGGAAAAACAAGATAATTTCGCACGATGCGGGATTTCCTTAAAACGTGATTTTCTGAAAAATTTTGACGAAAGAAAATTCTCCTTTTGGTTCTCTTTAGATGCTACACGTTAAGACGTACACGCCACAACAATTCTTTTCGAGATACAACGTGTAGTTTTGGAGATACAAGCTAATTTTGTACGATGCGTTATTTCTTCTCGTAAAGAGTTTCCAATGCGTACGTATATGTCTTTACTCTGCAAAACTGTATTTCCTTATGAAGTGGTATTCTTACATATCCTTTCGAGAGAAAACTGTCCTGTGCCTTCTCTTTTGAGGCTACACACTTAGACATACACGCAACATGAAAGCTTTTCGACTTACAACGTGTTGTTTAGGAAAAACAAGATAATTTCGCACGATGCGGGATTTCCTTAAAACGTGATTTTCTGAAAAATTTTGACGAAAGAAAATTCTCCTTTTGGTTCTCTTTAGATGCTACATGTTAAGACGTACACGCCACAACAATTCTTTTCGAGATACAACGTGTAGTTTTGGAGATACAAGCTAATTTTGTACGATGCGTTATTTCTTCTCGTAAAGAGTTTCCAATGCGTACGTATATGTCTTTACTCTGCAAAACAGTATTTCCTTATGAAGTGGTATTCTTACATATCCTTTCGAGAGAAAACTGTCCTTTGCCTTCTCTTTTGAGGCTACACACTTAGACATACACGCAACATGAAAGCTTTTCGACTTACAACGTGTTGTTTAGGAAAAACAAGATAATTTCGCACGATGCGGGATTTCCTTAAAACGTGATTTTCTGAAAAATTTTGACGAAAGAAAATTCTCCTTTTGGTTCTCTTTAGATGCTACATGTTAAGACGTACACGCCACAACAATTCTTTTCGAGATACAACGTGTAGTTTTGGAGATACAAGCTAATTTTGTACGATGCGTTATTTCTTCTCGTAAAGAGTTTCCAATGCGTACGTATATGTCTTTACTCTGCAAAACTGTATTTCCTTATGAAGTGGTATTCTTACATATCCTTTCGAGAGAAAACTGTCCTGTGCCTTCTCTTTTGAGGCTACACACTTAGACATACACGCAACATGAAAGCTTTTCGACTTACAACGTGTTGTTTAGGAAAAACAAGATAATTTCGCACGATGCGGGATTTCCTTAAAACGTGATTTTCTGAAAAATTTTGACGAAAGAAAATTCTCCTTTTGGTTCTCTTTAGATGCTACACGTTAAGACGTACACGCCACAACAATTCTTTTCGAGATACAACGTGTAGTTTTGGAGATACAAGCTAATTTTGTACGATGCGTTATTTCTTCTCGTAAAGAGTTTCCAATGCGTACATATATGTCTTTACTCTGCAAAACTGTATTTCCTTATGAAGTGGTATTCTTACATATCCTTTCGAGAGAAAACTGTCCTGTGCCTTCTCTTTTGAGGCTACACACTTAGACATACACGCAACATGAAAGCTTTTCGACTTACAACGTGTTGTTTAGGAAAAACAAGATAATTTCGCACGATGCGGGATTTCCTTAAAACGTGATTTTCTGAAAAATTTTGAAGAAAGAAAATTCTCCTTTTGGTTCTCTTTAGATGCTACATGTTAAGACGTATACGCCACAACAATTCTTTTCGAGATACAACGTGTAGTTTTGGAGATACAAGCTAATTTTGTACTATGCGTTATTTCTTCTCGTAAAGAGTTTCCAATGCGTACGTATATGTCTTTACTCTGCAAAACTGTATTTCCTTATGAAGTGGTATTCTTACATATCCTTTCGAGAGAAAACTGTCCTGTGCCTTCTCTTTTGAGGCTACACACTTAGACATACACGCAACATGAAAGCTTTTCGACTTACAACGTGTTGTTTAGGAAAAACAAGATAATTTCGCACGATGCGGGATTTCCTTAAAACGTGATTTTCTGAAAAATTTTGACGAAAGAAAATTCTCCTTTTGGTTCTCTTTAGATGCTACATGTTAAGACGTACACGCCACAACAATTCTTTTCGAGATACAACGTGTAGTTTTGGAGATACAAGCTAATTTTGTACGATGCGTTATTTCTTCTCGTAAAGAGTTTCCAATGCGTACATATATGTCTTTACTCTGCAAAACTGTATTTCCTTATGAAGTGGTATTCTTACATATCCTTTCGAGAGAAAACTGTCCTGTGCCTTCTCTTTTGAGGCTACACACTTAGACATACACGCAACATGAAAGCTTTTCGACTTACAACGTGTTGTTTAGGAAAAACAAGATAATTTCGCACGATGCGGGATTTCCTTAAAACGTGATTTTCTGAAAAAGTTTGACGAAAGAAAATTCTCCTTTTGGTTCTCTTTAGATGCTACATGTTAAGACGTACACGCCACAACAATTCTTTTCGAGATACAACGTGTAGTTTTGGAGATACAAGCTAATTTTGTACGATGCGTTATTTCTTCTCGTAAAGAGTTTCCAATGCGTACGCATATGTCTTTACTCTGCAAAACTGTATTTCCTTATGAGGTGGTATTCTTACATATCCTTTCGAGAGAAAACTGTCCTGTGCCTTCTCTTTTGAGGCTACACACTTAGACATACACGCAACATGAAAGCTTTTCGACTTACAACGTGTTGTTTAGGAAAAACAAGATAATTTCGCACGATGCGGGATTTCCTTAAAACGTGATTTTCTGAAATATTTTGACGAAAGAAAATTCTCCTTTTGGTTCTCTTTAGATGCTACATGTTAAGACGTACACGCCACAACAATTCTTTTCGAGATACAACGTGTAGTTTTGGAGATACAAGCTAATTTTGTACGATGCGTTATTTCTTCTCGTAAAGAGTTTCCAATGCGTACGCATATGTCTTTACTCTGCAAAACTGTATTTCCTTATGAAGTGGTATTCTTACATATCCTTTCGAGAGAAAACTGTCCTGTGCCTTCTCTTTTGAGGCTACACACTTAGACATACACGCAACATGAAAGCTTTTCGACTTACAACGTGTTGTTTAGGAAAAACAAGATAATTTCGCACGATGCGGGATTTCCTTAAAACGTGATTTTCTAAAAAATTTTGACGAAAGAAAATTCTCCTTTTGGTTCTCTTTAGATGCTACATGTTAAGACGTACACGCCACAACAATTCTTTTCGAGATACAACGTGTAGTTTTGGAGATACAAGCTAATTTTGTACTATGCGTTATTTCTTCTCGTAAAGAGTTTCCAATGCGTACGCATATGTCTTTACTCTGCAAAACTGTATTTCCTTATGAAGTGGTATTCTTACATATCCTTTCGAGAGAAAACTGTCCTGTGCCTTCTCTTTTGAGGCTACACACTTAGACATACACGCAACATGAAAGCTTTTCGACTTACAACGTGTTGTTTAGGAAAAACAAGATAATTTCGCACGATGCGGGATTTCCTTAAAACGTGATTTTCTGAAAAATTTTGACGAAAGAAAATTCTCCTTTTGGTTCTCTTTAGATGCTACATGTTAAGACGTACACGCCACAACAATTCTTTTCGAGATACAACGTGTAGTTTTGGAGATACAAGCTAATTTTGTACTATGCGTTATTTCTTCTCGTAAAGAGTTTCCAATGCGTACGTATATGTCTTTACTCTGCAAAACTGTATTTCCTTATGAAGTAGTATTCTTACATATCCTTTCGAGAGAAAACTGTCCTGTGCCTTCTCTTTTGAGGCTACACACTTAGACATACACGCAACATGAAAGCTTTTCGACTTACAACGTGTTGTTTAGGAAAAACAAGATAATTTCGCACGATGCGGGATTTCCTTAAAACGTGATTTTCTGAAAAATTTTGACGAAAGAAAATTCTCCTTTTGGTTCTCTTTAGATGCTACATGTTAAGACGTACACGCCACAACAATTCTTTTCGAGATACAACGTGTAGTTTTGGAGATACAAGCTAATTTTGTACGATGCGTTATTTCTTCTCGTAAAGAGTTTCCAATGCGTACGTATATGTCTTTACTCTGCAAAACTGTATTTCCTTATGAAGTGGTATTCTTACATATCCTTTCGAGAGAAAACTGTCCTGTGCCTTCTCTTTTGAGGCTACACACTTAGACATACACGCAACATGAAAGCTTTTCGACTTACAACGTGTTGTTTAGGAAAAACAAGATAATTTCGCACGATGCGGGATTTCCTTAAAACGTGATTTTCTGAAAAATTTTGACGAAAGAAAATTCTCCTTTTGGTTCTCTTTAGATGCTACATGTTAAGACGTACACGCCACAACAATTCTTTTCGAGATACAACGTGTAGTTTTGGAGATACAAGCTAATTTTGTACGATGCGTTATTTCTTCTCGTAAAGAGTTTCCAATGCGTACATATATGTCTTTATTCTGCAAAACTGTATTTCCTTATGAAGTGGTATTCTTACATATACTTTCGAGAGAAAACTGTCCTGTGCCTTCTCTTTTGAGGCTACACACTTAGACATACACGCAACATGAAAGCTTTTCGACTTACAACGTGTTGTTTAGGAAAAACAAGATAATTTCGCACGATGCGGGATTTCCTTAAAACGTGATTTTCTGAAAAATTTTGACGAAAGAAAATTCTCCTTTTGGTTCTCTTTAGATGCTACATGTTAAGACGTACACGCCACAACAATTCTTTTCGAGATACAACGTGTAGTTTTGGAGATACAAGCTAATTTTGTACGATGCGTTATTTCTTCTCGTAAAGAGTTTCCAATGCGTACGTATATGTCTTTACTCTGCAAAACTGTATTTCCTTAGGAAGTGGTATTCTTACATATCCTTTCGAGAGAAAACTGTCCTGTGCCTTCTCTTTTGAGGCTACACACTTAGACATACACGCAACATGAAAGCTTTTCGACTTACAACGTGTTGTTTAGGAAAAACAAGATAATTTCGCACGATGCGGGATTTCCTTAAAACGTGATTTTCTGAAAAATTTTGACGAAAGAAAATTCTCCTTTTGGTTCTCTTTAGATGCTACATGTTAAGACGTACACGCCACAACAATTCTTTTCGAGATACAACGTGTAGTTTTGGAGATACAAGCTAATTTTGTACGATGCGTTATTTCTTCTCGTAAAGAGTTTCCAATGCGTACGTATATGTCTTTACTCTGCAAAACTGTATTTCCTTATGAAGTGGTATTCTTACATATCCTTTCGAGAGAAAACTGTCCTGTGCCTTCTCTTTTGAGGCTACACACTTAGACATACACGCAACATGAAAGCTTTTCGACTTACAACGTGTTGTTTAGGAAAAACAAGATAATTTCGCACGATGCGGGATTTCCTTAAAACGTGATTTTCTGAAAAATTTTGACGAAAGAAAATTCTCCTTTTGGTTCTCTTTAGATGCTACACGTTAAGACGTACACGCCACAACAATTCTTTTCGAGATACAACGTGTAGTTTTGGAGATACAAGCTAATTTTGTACGATGCGTTATTTCTTCTCGTAAAGAGTTTCCAATGCGTACATATATGTCTTTACTCTGCAAAACTGTATTTCCTTATGAAGTGGTATTCTTACATATCCTTTCGAGAGAAAACTGTCCTGTGCCTTCTCTTTTGAGGCTACACACTTAGACATACACGCAACATGAAAGCTTTTCGACTTACAACGTGTTGTTTAGGAAAAACAAGATAATTTCGCACGATGCGGGATTTCCTTAAAACGTGATTTTCTGAAAAATTTTGACGAAAGAAAATTCTCCTTTTGGTTCTCTTTAGATGCTACATGTTAAGACGTACACGCCACAACAATTCTTTTCGAGATACAACGTGTAGTTTTGGAGATACAAGCTAATTTTGTACGATGCGTTATTTCTTCTCGTAAAGAGTTTCCAATGCGTACGTATATGTCTTTACTCTGCAAAACTGTATTTCCTTATGAAGTGGTATTCTTACATATCCTTTCGAGAGAAAACTGTCCTGTGCCTTCTCTTTTGAGGCTACACACTTAGACATACACGCAACATGAAAGCTTTTCGACTTACAACGTGTTGTTTAGGAAAAACAAGATAATTTCGCACGATGCGGGATTTCCTTAAAACGTGATTTTCTGAAAAATTTTGACGAAAGAAAATTCTCCTTTTGGTTCTCTTTAGATGCTACATGTTAAGACGTACACGCCACAACAATTCTTTTCGAGATACAACGTGTAGTTTTGGAGATACAAGCTAATTTTGTACGATGCGTTATTTCTTCTCTTAAAGAGTTTCCAATGCGTACGTATATGTCTTTACTCTGCAAAACTGTATTTCCTTATGAAGTGGTATTCTTACATATCCTATCGAGAGAAAACTGTCCTGTGCCTTCTCTTTTGAGGCTACACACTTAGACATACACGCAACATGAAAGCTTTTCGACTTACAACGTGTTGTTTAGGAAAAACAAGATAATTTCGCACGATGCGGGATTTCCTTAAAACGTGATTTTCTGAAAAATTTTGACGAAAGAAAATTCTCCTTTTGGTTCTCTTTAGATGATACATGTTAAGACGTACACGCCACAACAATTCTTTTCGAGATACAACGTGTAGTTTTGGAGATACAAGCTAATTTTGTACGATGCGTTATTTCTTCTCGTAAAGAGTTTCCAATGCGTACGTATATGTCTTTACTCTGCAAAACTGTATTTCCTTATGAAGTGGTATTCTTACATATCCTTTCGAGAGAAAACTGTCCTGTGCCTTCTCTTTTGAGGCTACACACTTAGACATACACGCAATATGAAAGCTTTTCGACTTACAACGTGTTGTTTAGGAAAAACAAGATAATTTCGCACGATGCGGGATTTCCTTAAAACGTGATTTTCTGAAAAATTTTGACGAAAGAAAATTCTCCTTTTGGTTCTCTTTAGATGCTACATGTTAAGACGTACACGCCACAACAATTCTTTTCGAGATACAACGTGTAGTTTTGGAGATACAAGCTAATTTTGTACGATGCGTTATTTCTTCTCGTAAAGAGTTTCCAATGCGTACGTATATGTCTTTACTCTGCAAAACTGTATTTCCTTATGAAGTGGTATTCTTACATATCCTTTCGAGAGAAAACTGTCCTGTGCCTTCTCTTTTGAGGCTACACACTTAGACATACACGCAACATGAAAGCTTTTCGACTTACAACGTGTTGTTTAGGAAAAACAAGATAATTTCGCACGATGCGGGATTTCCTTAAAACGTGATTTTCTGAAAAATTTTGACGAAAGAAAATTCTCCTTTTGGTTCTCTTTAGATGCTACATGTTAAGACGTACACGCCACAACAATTCTTTTCGAGATACAACGTGTAGTTTTGGAGATACAAGCTAATTTTGTACTATGCGTTATTTCTTCTCGTAAAGAGTTTCCAATGCGTACGTATATGTCTTTACTCTGCAAAACTGTATTTCCTTATGAAGTGGTATTCTTACATATCCTTTCGAGAGAAAACTGTCCTGTGCCTTCTCTTTTGAGGCTACACACTTAGACATACACGCAACATGAAAGCTTTTCGACTTACAACGTGTTGTTTAGGAAAAACAAGATAATTTCGCACGATGCGGGATTTCCTTAAAACGTGATTTTCTGAAAAATTTTGACGAAAGAAAATTCTCCTTTTGGTTCTCTTTAGATGCTACATGTTAAGACGTACACGCCACAACAATTCTTTTCGAGATACAACGTGTAGTTTTGGAGATACAAGCTAATTTTGTACGATGCGTTATTTCTTCTCGTAAAGAGTTTCCAATGCGTACGTATATGTCTTTACTCTGCAAAACTGTATTTCCTTATGAAGTGGTATTCTTACATATCCTTTCGAGAGAAAACTGTCCTGTGCCTTCTCTTTTGAGGCTACACACTTAGACATACACGCAACATGAAAGCTTTTCGACTTACAACGTGTTGTTTAGGAAAAACAAGATAATTTCGCACGATGCGGGATTTCCTTAAAACGTGATTTTCTGAAAAATTTTGACGAAAGAAAATTCTCCTTTTGGTTCTCTTTAGATGCTACATGTTAAGACGTACACGCCACAACAATTCTTTTCGAGATACAACGTGTAGTTTTGGAGATACAAGCTAATTTTGTACGATGCGTTATTTCTTCTCGTAAAGAGTTTCCAATGCGTACGTATATGTCTTTACTCTGCAAAACTGTATTTCCTTATGAAGTGGTATTCTTACATATCCTTTCGAGAGAAAACTGTCCTGTGCCTTCTCTTTTGAGGCTACACACTTAGACATACACGCAACATGAAAGCTTTTCGACTTACAACGTGTTGTTTAGGAAAAACAAGATAATTTCGCACGATGCGGGATTTCCTTAAAACGTGATTTTCTGAAAAATTTTGACGAAAGAAAATTCTCCTTTTGGTTCTCTTTAGATGCTACATGTTAAGACGTACACGCCACAACAATTCTTTTCGAGATACAACGTGTAGTTTTGGAGATACAAGCTAATTTTGTACGATGCGTTATTTCTTCTCGTAAAGAGTTTCCAATGCGTACGTATATGTCTTTACTCTGCAAAACTGTATTTCCTTATGAAGTGGTATTCTTACATATCCTTTCGAGAGAAAACTGTCCTGTGCCTTCTCTTTTGAGGCTACACACTTAGACATACACGCAACATGAAAGCTTTTCGACTTACAACGTGTTGTTTAGGAAAAACAAGATAATTTCGCACGATGCGGGATTTCCTTAAAACGTGATTTTCTGAAAAATTTTGACGAAAGAAAATTCTCCTTTTGGTTCTCTTTAGATGCTACATGTTAAGACGTACACGCCACAACAATTCTTTTCGAGATACAACGTGTAGTTTTGGAGATACAAGCTAATTTTGTACGATGCGTTATTTCT
Organism: Apodemus sylvaticus; assembly: GCF_947179515.1. NCBI lineage: Eukaryota > Metazoa > Chordata > Mammalia > Rodentia > Muridae > Apodemus > Apodemus sylvaticus. The sequence goes on from NW_026263444.1 coordinate 161,347, forward strand.
TCTCGTAAAGAGTTTCCAATGCGTACGTATATGTCTTTACTCTGCAAAACTGTATTTCCTTAGGAAGTGGTATTCTTACATATCCTTTCGAGAGAAAACTGTCCTGTGCCTTCTCTTTTGAGGCTACACACTTAGACATACACGCAACATGAAAGCTTTTCGACTTACAACGTGTTGTTTAGGAAAAACAAGATAATTTCGCACGATGCGGGATTTCCTTAAAACGTGATTTTCTGAAAAATTTTGACGAAAGAAAATTCTCCTTTTGGTTCTCTTTAGATGCTACATGTTAAGACGTACACGCCACAACAATTCTTTTCGAGATACAACGTGTAGTTTTGGAGATACAAGCTAATTTTGTACGATGCGTTATTTCTTCTCGTAAAGAGTTTCCAATGCGTACGTATATGTCTTTACTCTGCAAAACTGTATTTCCTTATGAAGTGGTATTCTTACATATCCTTTCGAGAGAAAACTGTCCTGTGCCTTCTCTTTTGAGGCTACACACTTAGACATACACGCAACATGAAAGCTTTTCGACTTACAACGTGTTGTTTAGGAAAAACAAGATAATTTCGCACGATGCGGGATTTCCTTAAAACGTGATTTTCTGAAAAATTTTGACGAAAGAAAATTCTCCTTTTGGTTCTCTTTAGATGCTACACGTTAAGACGTACACGCCACAACAATTCTTTTCGAGATACAACGTGTAGTTTTGGAGATACAAGCTAATTTTGTACGATGCGTTATTTCTTCTCGTAAAGAGTTTCCAATGCGTACATATATGTCTTTACTCTGCAAAACTGTATTTCCTTATGAAGTGGTATTCTTACATATCCTTTCGAGAGAAAACTGTCCTGTGCCTTCTCTTTTGAGGCTACACACTTAGACATACACGCAACATGAAAGCTTTTCGACTTACAACGTGTTGTTTAGGAAAAACAAGATAATTTCGCACGATGCGGGATTTCCTTAAAACGTGATTTTCTGAAAAATTTTGACGAAAGAAAATTCTCCTTTTGGTTCTCTTTAGATGCTACATGTTAAGACGTACACGCCACAACAATTCTTTTCGAGATACAACGTGTAGTTTTGGAGATACAAGCTAATTTTGTACGATGCGTTATTTCTTCTCGTAAAGAGTTTCCAATGCGTACGTATATGTCTTTACTCTGCAAAACTGTATTTCCTTATGAAGTGGTATTCTTACATATCCTTTCGAGAGAAAACTGTCCTGTGCCTTCTCTTTTGAGGCTACACACTTAGACATACACGCAACATGAAAGCTTTTCGACTTACAACGTGTTGTTTAGGAAAAACAAGATAATTTCGCACGATGCGGGATTTCCTTAAAACGTGATTTTCTGAAAAATTTTGACGAAAGAAAATTCTCCTTTTGGTTCTCTTTAGATGCTACATGTTAAGACGTACACGCCACAACAATTCTTTTCGAGATACAACGTGTAGTTTTGGAGATACAAGCTAATTTTGTACAATGCGTTATTTCTTCTCTTAAAGAGTTTCCAATGCGTACGTATATGTCTTTACTCTGCAAAACTGTATTTCCTTATGAAGTGGTATTCTTACATATCCTATCGAGAGAAAACTGTCCTGTGCCTTCTCTTTTGAGGCTACACACTTAGACATACACGCAACATGAAAGCTTTTCGACTTACAACGTGTTGTTTAGGAAAAACAAGATAATTTCGCACGATGCGGGATTTCCTTAAAACGTGATTTTCTGAAAAATTTTGACGAAAGAAAATTCTCCTTTTGGTTCTCTTTAGATGATACATGTTAAGACGTACACGCCACAACAATTCTTTTCGAGATACAACGTGTAGTTTTGGAGATACAAGCTAATTTTGTACGATGCGTTATTTCTTCTCGTAAAGAGTTTCCAATGCGTACGTATATGTCTTTACTCTGCAAAACTGTATTTCCTTATGAAGTGGTATTCTTACATATCCTTTCGAGAGAAAACTGTCCTGTGCCTTCTCTTTTGAGGCTACACACTTAGACATACACGCAACATGAAAGCTTTTCGACTTACAACGTGTTGTTTAGGAAAAACAAGATAATTTCGCACGATGCGGGATTTCCTTAAAACGTGATTTTCTGAAAAATTTTGACGAAAGAAAATTCTCCTTTTGGTTCTCTTTAGATGCTACATGTTAAGACGTACACGCCACAACAATTCTTTTCGAGATACAACGTGTAGTTTTGGAGATACAAGCTAATTTTGTACGATGCGTTATTTCTTCTCGTAAAGAGTTTCCAATGCGTACGTATATGTCTTTACTCTGCAAAACTGTATTTCCTTATGAAGTGGTATTCTTACATATCCTTTCGAGAGAAAACTGTCCTGTGCCTTCTCTTTTGAGGCTACACACTTAGACATACACGCAACATGAAAGCTTTTCGACTTACAACGTGTTGTTTAGGAAAAACAAGATAATTTCGCACGATGCGGGATTTCCTTAAAACGTGATTTTCTGAAAAATTTTGACGAAAGAAAATTCTCCTTTTGGTTCTCTTTAGATGCTACATGTTAAGACGTACACGCCACAACAATTCTTTTCGAGATACAACGTGTAGTTTTGGAGATACAAGCTAATTTTGTACGATGCGTTATTTCTTCTCGTAAAGAGTTTCCAATGCGTACGTATATGTCTTTACTCTGCAAAACTGTATTTCCTTATGAAGTGGTATTCTTACATATCCTTTCGAGGGAAAACTGTCCTGTGCCTTCTCTTTTGAGGCTACACACTTAGACATACACGCAACATGAAAGCTTTTCGACTTACAACGTGTTGTTTAGGAAAAACAAGATAATTTCGCACGATGCGGGATTTCCTTAAAACGTGATTTTCTGAAAAATTTTGACGAAAGAAAATTCTCCTTTTGGTTCTCTTTAGATGCTACATGTTAAGACGTACACGCCACAACAATTCTTTTCGAGATACAACGTGTAGTTTTGGAGATACAAGCTAATTTTGTACGATGCGTTATTTCTTCTCGTAAAGAGTTTCCAATGCGTACGTATATGTCTTTACTCTGCAAAACTGTATTTCCTTATGAAGTGGTATTCTTACATATCCTTTCGAGAGAAAACTGTCCTGTGCCTTCTCTTTTGAGGCTACACACTTAGACATACACGCAACATGAAAGCTTTTCGACTTACAACGTGTTGTTTAGGAAAAACAAGATAATTTCGCACGATGCGGGATTTCCTTAAAACGTGATTTTCTGAAAAATTTTGACGAAAGAAAATTCTCCTTTTGGTTCTCTTTAGATGCTACATGTTAAGACGTACACGCCACAACAATTCTTTTCGAGATACAACGTGTAGTTTTGGAGATACAAGCTAATTATGTACGATGCGTTATTTCTTCTCGTAAAGAGTTTCCAATGCGTACGTATATGTCTTTACTCTGCAAAACTGTATTTCCTTATGAAGTGGTATTCTTACATATCCTTTCGAGAGAAAACTGTCCTGTGCCTTCTCTTTTGAGGCTACACACTTAGACATACACGCAACATGAAAGCTTTTCGACTTACAACGTGTTGTTTAGGAAAAACAAGATAATTTCGCACGATGCGGGATTTCCTTAAAACGTGATTTTCTGAAAAATTTTGACGAAAGAAAATTCTCCTTTTGGTTCTCTTTAGATGCTTCATGTTAAGACGTACACGCCACAACAATTCTTTTCGAGATACAACGTGTAGTTTTGGAGATACAAGCTAATTTTGTACGATGCGTTATTTCTTCTCGTAAAGTTTCCAATGCGTACGTATATGTCTTTACTCTGCAAAACTGTATTTCCTTATGAAGTGGTATTCTTACATATCCTTTCGAGAGAAAACTGTCCTGTGCCTTCTCTTTTGAGGCTACACACTTAGACATACACGCAACATGAAAGCTTTTCGACTTACAACGTGTTGTTTAGGAAAAACAAGATAATTTCGCACGATGCGGGATTTCCTTAAAACGTGATTTTCTGAAAAATTTTGACGAAAGAAAATTCTCCTTTTGGTTCTCTTTAGATGCTACATGTTAAGACGTACACGCCACAACAATTCTTTTCGAGATACAACGTGTAGTTTTGGAGATACAAGCTAATTTTGTACGATGCGTTATTTCTTCTCGTAAAGAGTTTCCAATGCGTACGTATATGTCTTTACTCTGCAAAACTGTATTTCCTTATGAAGTGGTATTCTTACATATCCTTTCGAGAGAAAACTGTCCTGTGCCTTCTCTTTTGAGGCTACACACTTAGACATACACGCAACATGAAAGCTTTTCGACTTACAACGTGTTGTTTAGGAAAAACAAGATAATTTCGCACGATGCGGGATTTCCTTAAAACGTGATTTTCTGAAAAATTTTGACGAAAGAAAATTCTCCTTTTGGTTCTCTTTAGATGCTACATGTTAAGACGTACACGCCACAACAATTCTTTTCGAGATACAACGTGTAGTTTTGGAGATACAAGCTAATTTTGTACGATGCGTTATTTCTTCTCGTAAAGAGTTTCCAATGCGTACGTATATGTCTTTACTCTGCAAAACTGTATTTCCTTATGAAGTGGTATTCTTACATATCCTTTCGAGAGAAAACTGTCCTGTGCCTTCTCTTTTGAGGCTACACACTTAGACATACACGCAACATGAAAGCTTTTCGACTTACAACGTGTTGTTTAGGAAAAACAAGATAATTTCGCACGATGCGGGATTTCCTTAAAACGTGATTTTCTGAAAAATTTTGACGAAAGAAAATTCTCCTTTTGGTTCTCTTTAGATGCTACATGTTAAGACGTACACGCCACAACAATTCTTTTCGAGATACAACGTGTAGTTTTGGAGATACAAGCTAATTTTGTACGATGCGTTATTTCTTCTCGTAAAGAGTTTCCAATGCGTACGTATATGTCTTTACTCTGCAAAACTGTATTTCCTTATGAAGTGGTATTCTTACATATCCTTTCGAGAGAAAACTGTCCTGTGCCTTCTCTTTTGAGGCTACACACTTAGACATACACGCAACATGAAAGCTTTTCGACTTACAACGTGTTGTTTAGGAAAAACAAGATAATTTCGCACGATGCGGGATTTCCTTAAAAACGTGATTTTCTGAAAAATTTTGACGAAAGAAAATTCTCCTTTTGGTTCTCTTTAGATGCTACATGTTAAGACGTACACGCCACAACAATTCTTTTCGAGATACAACGTGTAGTTTTGGAGATACAAGCTAATTTTGTACGATGCGTTATTTCTTCTCGTAAAGAGTTTCCAATGCGTACGTATATGTCTTTACTCTGCAAAACTGTATATCCTTATGAAGTGGTATTCTTACATATCCTTTCGAGAGAAAACTGTCCTGTGCCTTCTCTTTTGAGGCTACACACTTAGACATACACGCAACATGAAAGCTTTTCGACTTACAACGTGTTGTTTAGGAAAAACAAGATAATTTCGCACGATGCGGGATTTCCTTAAAACGTGATTTTCTGAAAAATTTTGACGAAAGAAAATTCTCCTTTTGGTTCTCTTTAGATGCTACATGTTAAGACGTACACGCCACAAACAATTCTTTTCGAGATACAACGTGTAGTTTTGGAGATACAAGCTAATTTTGTACGATGCGTTATTTCTTCTCGTAAAGAGTTTCCAATGCGTACGTATATGTCTTTACTCTGCAAAACTGTATATCCTTATGAAGTGGTATTCTTACATATCCTTTCGAGAGAAAACTGTCCTGTGCCTTCTCTTTTGAGGCTACACACTTAGACATACACGCAACATGAAAGCTTTTCGACTTACAACGTGTTGTTTAGGAAAAACAAGATAATTTCGCACGATGCGGGATTTCCTTAAAACGTGATTTTCTGAAAAATTTTGACGAAAGAAAATTCTCCTTTTGGTTCTCTTTAGATGCTACATGTTAAGACGTACACGCCACAACAATTCTTTTCGAGATACAACGTGTAGTTTTGGAGATACAAGCTAATTTTGTACGATGCGTTATTTCTTCTCGTAAAGAGTTTCCAATGCGTACGTATATGTCTTTACTCTGCAAAACTGTATTTCCTTATGAAGTGGTATTCTTACATATCCTTTCGAGAGAAAACTGTCCTGTGCCTTCTCTTTTGAGGCTACACACTTAGACATACACGCAACATGAAAGCTTTTCGACTTACAACGTGTTGTTTAGGAAAAACAAGATAATTTCGCACGATGCGGGATTTCCTTAAAACGTGATTTTCTGAAAAATTTTGACGAAAGAAAATTCTCCTTTTGGTCCTCTTTAGATGCTACATGTTAAGACGTACACGCCACAACAATTCTTTTCGAGATACAACGTGTAGTTTTGGAGATACAAGCTAATTTTGTACGATGCGTTATTTCTTCTCGTAAAGAGTTTCCAATGCGTACATATATGTCTTTACTCTGCAAAACTGTATTTCCTTATGAAGTGGTATTCTTACATATCCTTTCGAGAGAAAACTGTCCTGTGCCTTCTCTTTTGAGGCTACACACTTAGACATACACGCAACATGAAAGCTTTTCGACTTACAACGTGTTGTTTAGGAAAAACAAGATAATTTCGCACGATGCGGGATTTCCATAAAACGTGATTTTCTGAAAAATTTTGACGAAAGAAAATTCTCCTTTTGGTTCTCTTTAGATGCTACATGTTAAGACGTACACGCCACAACAATTCTTTTCGAGATACAACGTGTAGTTTTGGAGATACAAGCTAATTTTGTACGATGCGTTATTTCTTCTCGTAAAGAGTTTCCAGTGCGTACGTATATGTCTTTACTCTGCAAAACTGTATTTCCTTATGAAGTGGTATTCTTACATATCCTTTCGAGAGAAAACTGTCTTGTGCCTTCTCTTTTGAGGCTACACACTTAGACATACACGCAACATGAAAGCTTTTCGACTTACAACGTGTTGTTTAGGAAAAACAAGATAATTTCGCACGATGCGGGATTTCCTTAAAACGTGATTTTCTGAAAAATTTTGACGAAAGAAAATTCTCCTTTTGGTTCTCTTTAGATGCTACATGTTAAGACGTACACGCCACAACAATTCTTTTCGAGATACAACGTGTAGTTTTGGAGATACAAGCTAATTTTGTACGATGCGTTATTTCTTCTCGTAAAGAGTTTCCAATGCGTACGTATATGTCTTTACTCTGCAAAACTGTATTTCCTTATGAAGTGGTATTCTTACATATCCTTTCGAGAGAAAACTGTCCTGTGCCTTCTCTTTTGAGGCTACACACTTAGACATACACGCAACATGAAAGCTTTTCGACTTACAACGTGTTGTTTAGGAAAAACAAGATAATTTCACACGATGCGGGATTTCCTTAAAACGTGATTTTCTGAAAAATTTTGACGAAAGAAAATTCTCCTTTTGGTTCTCTTTAGATGCTACATGTTAAGACGTACACGCCACAACAATTCTTTTCGAGATACAACGTGTAGTTTTGGAGATACAAGCTAATTTTGTACGATGCGTTATTTCTTCTCGTAAAGAGTTTCCAATGCGTACGTATATGTCTTTACTCTGCAAAACTGTATTTCCTTATGAAGTGGTATTCTTACATATCCTTTCGAGAGAAAACTGTCCTGTGCCTTCTCTTTTGAGGCTACACACTTAGACATACACGCAACATGAAAGCTTTTCGACTTACAACGTGTTGTTTAGGAAAAACAAGATAATTTCGCACGATGCGGGATTTCCTTAAAACGTGATTTTCTGAAAAATTTTGACGAAAGAAAATTCTCCTTTTGGTTCTCTTTAGATGCTACATGTTAAGACGTACACGCCACAACAATTCTTTTCGAGATACAACGTGTAGTTTTGGAGATACAAGCTAATTTTGTACGATGCGTTATTTCTTCTCGTAAAGAGTTTCCAATGCGTACGTATATGTCTTTACTCTGCAAAACTGTATTTCCTTATGAAGTGGTATTCTTACATATCCTTTCGAGAGAAAACTGTCCTGTGCCTTCTCTTTTGAGGCTACACACTTAGACATACACGCAACATGAAAGCTTTTCGACTTACAACGTGTTGTTTAGGAAAAACAAGATAATTTCGCACGATGCGGGATTTCCTTAAAACGTGATTTTATGAAAAATTTTGACGAAAGAAAATTCTCCTTTTGGTTCTCTTTAGATGCTACATGTTAAGACGTACACGCCACAACAATTCTTTTCGAGATACAACGTGTAGTTTTGGAGATACAAGCTAATTTTGTACGATGCGTTATTTCTTCTCGTAAAGAGTTTCCAATGCGTACGTATATGTCTTTACTCTGCAAAACTGTATTTCCTTATGAAGTGGTATTCTTACATATCCTTTCGAGAGAAAACTGTCCTGTGCCTTCTCTTTTGAGGCTACACACTTAGACATACACGCAACATGAAAGCTTTTCGACTTACAACGTGTTGTTTAGGAAAAACAAGATAATTTCGCACGATGCGGGATTTCCTTAAAACGTGATTTTCTGAAAAATTTTGACGAAAGAAAATTCTCCTTTTGGTTCTCTTTAGATGCTACATGTTAAGACGTACACGCCACAACAATTCTTTTCGAGATACAACGTGTAGTTTTGGAGATACAAGTTAATTTTGTACGATGCGTTATTTCTTCTCGTAAAGAGTTTCCAATGCGTACGTATATGTCTTTACTCTGCAAAACTGTATTTCCTTATGAAGTGGTATTCTTACATATCCTTTCGAGAGAAAACTGTCCTGTGCCTTCTCTTCTGAGGCTACACACTTAGACATACACGCAACATGAAAGCTTTTCGACTTACAACGTGTTGTTTAGGAAAAACAAGATAATTTCGCACGATGCGGGATTTCCTTAAAACGTGATTTTCTGAAAAATTTTGACGAAAGAAAATTCTCCTTTTGGTTCTCTTTAGATGCTACATGTTAAGACGTACACGCCACAACAATTCTTTTCGAGATACAACGTGTAGTTTTGGAGATACAAGCTAATTTTGTACGATGCGTTATTTCTTCTCGTAAAGAGTTTCCAATGCGTACGTATATGTCTTTACTCTGCAAAACTGTATTTCCTTATGAAGTGGTATTCTTACATATCCTTTCGAGAGAAAACTGTCCTGTGCCTTCTCTTTTGAGGCTACACACTTAGACATACACGCAACATGAAAGCTTTTCGACTTACAACGTGTTGTTTAGGAAAAACAAGATAATTTCGCACGATGCGGGATTTCCTTAAAACGTGATTTTCTGAAAAATTTTGACGAAAGAAAATTCTCCTTTTGGTTCTCTTTAGATGCTACATGTTAAGACGTACACGCCACAACAATTCTTTTCGAGATACAACGTGTAGTTTTGGAGATACAAGCTAATTTTGTACGATGCGTTATTTCTTCTCGTAAAGAGTTTCCAATGCGTACGTATATGTCTTTACTCTGCAAAACTGTATTTCCTTATGAAGTGGTATTCTTACATATCCTTTCGAGAGAAAACTGTCCTGTGCCTTCTCTTTTGAGGCTACACACTTAGACATACACGCAACATGAAAGCTTTTCGACTTACAACGTGTTGTTTAGGAAAAACAAGATAATTTCGCACGATGCGGGATTTCCTTAAAACGTGATTTTCTGAAAAATTTTGACGAAAGAAAATTCTCCTTTTGGTTCTCTTTAGATGCTACATGTTAAGACGTACACGCCACAACAATTCTTTTCGAGATACAACGTGTAGTTTTGGAGATACAAGCTAATTTTGTACGATGCGTTATTTCTTCTCGTAAAGAGTTTCCAATGCGTACGTATATGTCTTTACTCTGCAAAACTGTATTTCCTTATGAAGTGGTATTCTTACATATCCTTTCGAGAGAAAACTGTCCTGTGCCTTCTCTTTTGAGGCTACACACTTAGACATACACGCAACATGAAAGCTTTTCGACTTACAACGTGTTGTTTAGGAAAAACAAGATAATTTCGCACGATGCGGGATTTCCTTAAAACGTGATTTTCTGAAAAATTTTGACGAAAGAAAATTCTCCTTTTGGTTCTCTTTAGATGCTACATGTTAAGACGTACACGCCACAACAATTCTTTTCGAGATACAACGTGTAGTTTTGGAGATACAAGCTAATTTTGTACGATGCGTTATTTCTTCTCGTAAAGAGTTTCCAATGCGTACGTGTATGTCTTTACTCTGCAAAACTGTATTTCCTTATGAAGTGGTATTCTTACATATCCTTTCGAGAGAAAACTGTCCTGTGCCTTCTCTTTTGAGGCTACACACTTAGACATACACGCAACATGAAAGCTTTTCGACTTACAACGTGTTGTTTAGGAAAAACAAGATAATTTCGCACGATGCGGGATTTCCTTAAAACGTGATTTTATGAAAAATTTTGACGAAAGAAAATTCTCCTTTTGGTTCTCTTTAGATGCTACATGTTAAGACGTACACGCCACAACAATTCTTTTCGAGATACAACGTGTAGTTTTGGAGATACAAGCTAATTTTGTACGATGCGTTATTTCTTCTCGTAAAGAGTTTCCAATGCGTACGTATATGTCTTTACTCTGCAAAACTGTATTTCCTTATGAAGTGGTATTCTTACATATCCTTTCGAGAGAAAACTGTCCTGTGCCTTCTCTTTTGAGGCTACACACTTAGACATACACGCAACATGAAAGCTTTTCGACTTACAACGTGTTGTTTAGGAAAAACAAGATAATTTCGCACGATGCGGGATTTCCTTAAAACGTGATTTTCTGAAAAATTTTGACGAAAGAAAATTCTCCTTTTGGTTCTCTTTAGATGCTACATGTTAAGACGTACACGCCACAACAATTCTTTTCGAGATACAACGTGTAGTTTTGGAGATACAAGCTAATTTTGTACGATGCGTTATTTCTTCTCGTAAAGAGTTTCCAATGCGTACGTATATGTCTTTACTCTGCAAAACTGTATTTCCTTATGAAGTGGTATTCTTACATATCCTTTCGAGAGAAAACTGTCCTGTGCCTTCTCTTTTGAGGCTACACACTTAGACATACACGCAACATGAAAGCTTTTCGACTTACAACGTGTTGTTTAGGAAAAACAAGATAATTTCGCACGATGCGGGATTTCCTTAAAACGTGATTTTCTGAAAAATTTTGACGAAAGAAAATTCTCCTTTTGGTTCTCTTTAGATGCTACATGTTAAGACGTACACGCCACAACAATTCTTTTCGAGATACAACGTGTAGTTTTGGAGATACAAGCTAATTTTGTACGATGCGTTATTTCTTCTCGTAAAGAGTTTCCAATGCGTACGTATATGTCTTTACTCTGCAAAACTGTATTTCCTTATGAAGTGGTATTCTTACATATCCTTTCGAGAGAAAACTGTCCTGTGCCTTCTCTTTTGAGGCTACACACTTAGACATACACGCAACATGAAAGCTTTTCGACTTACAACGTGTTGTTTAGGAAAAACAAGATAATTTCGCACGATGCGGGATTTCCTTAAAACGTGATTTTCTGAAAAATTTTGACGAAAGAAAATTCTCCTTTTGGTTCTCTTTAGATGCTACATGTTAAGACGTACACGCCACAACAATTCTTTTCGAGATACAACGTGTAGTTTTGGAGATACAAGCTAATTTTGTACGATGCGTTATTTCTTCTCGTAAAGAGTTTCCAATGCGTACGTATATGTCTTTACTCTGCAAAACTGTATTTCCTTATGAAGTGGTATTCTTACATATCCTTTCGAGAGAAAACTGTCCTGTGCCTTCTCTTTTGAGGCTACACACTTAGACATACACGCAACATGAAAGCTTTTCGACTTACAACGTGTTGTTTAGGAAAAACAAGATAATTTCGCACGATGCGGGATTTCCTTAAAACGTGATTTTCTGAAAAATTTTGACGAAAGAAAATTCTCCTTTTGGTTCTCTTTAGATGCTACATGTTAAGACGTACACGCCACAACAATTCTTTTCGAGATACAACGTGTAGTTTTGGAGATACAAGCTAATTTTGTACGATGCGTTATTTCTTCTCGTAAAGAGTTTCCAATGCGTACGTATATGTCTTTACTCTGCAAAACTGTATTTCCTTATGAAGTGGTATTCTTACATATCCTTTCGAGAGAAAACTGTCCTGTGCCTTCTCTTTTGAGGCTACACACTTAGACATACACGCAACATGAAAGCTTTTCGACTTACAACGTGTTGTTTAGGAAAAACAAGATAATTTCGCACGATGCGGGATTTCCTTAAAACGTGATTTTCTGAAAAATTTTGACGAAAGAAAATTCTCCTTTTGGTTCTCTTTAGATGCTACATGTTAAGACGTACACGCCACAACAATTCTTTTCGAGATACAACGTGTAGTTTTGGAGATACAAGCTAATTTTGTACGATGCGTTATTTCTTCTCGTAAAGAGTTTCCAATGCGTACGTATATGTCTTTACTCTGCAAAACTGTATTTCCTTATGAAGTGGTATTCTTACATATCCTTTCGAGAGAAAACTGTCCTGTGCCTTCTCTTTTGAGGCTACACACTTAGACATACACGCAACATGAAAGCTTTTCGACTTACAACGTGTTGTTTAGGAAAAACAAGATAATTTCGCACGATGCGGGATTTCCTTAAAACGTGATTTTCTGAAAAATTTTGACGAAAGAAAATTCTCCTTTTGGTTCTCTTTAGATGCTACATGTTAAGACGTACACGCCACAACAATTCTTTTCGAGATACAACGTGTAGTTTTGGAGATACAAGCTAATTTTGTACTATGCGTTATTTCTTCTCGTAAAGAGTTTCCAATGCGTACGTATATGTCTTTACTCTGCAAAACTGTATTTCCTTATGAAGTGGTATTCTTACATATCCTTTCGAGAGAAAACTGTCCTGTGCCTTCTCTTTTGAGGCTACACACTTAGACATACACGCAACATGAAAGCTTTTCGACTTACAACGTGTTGTTTAGGAAAAACAAGATAATTTCGCACGATGCGGGATTTCCTTAAAACGTGATTTTCTGAAAAATTTTGACGAAAGAAAATTCTCCTTTTGGTTCTCTTTAGATGCTACATGTTAAGACGTACACGCCACAACAATTCTTTTCGAGATACAACGTGTAGTTTTGGAGATACAAGCTAATTTTGTACGATGCGTTATTTCTTCTCGTAAAGAGTTTCCAATGCGTACGTATATGTCTTTACTCTGCAAAACTGTATTTCCTTATGAAGTGGTATTCTTACATATCCTTTCGAGAGAAAACTGTCCTGTGCCTTCTCTTTTGAGGCTACACACTTAGACATACACGCAACATGAAAGCTTTTCGACTTACAACGTGTTGTTTAGGAAAAACAAGATAATTTCGCACGATGCGGGATTTCCTTAAAACGTGATTTTCTGAAAAATTTTGACGAAAGAAAATTCTCCTTTTGGTTCTCTTTAGATGCTACATGTTAAGACGTACACGCCACAACAATTCTTTTCGAGATACAACGTGTAGTTTTGGAGATACAAGCTAATTTTGTACGATGCGTTATTTCTTCTCGTAAAGAGTTTCCAATGCGTACGTATATGTCTTTACTCTGCAAAACTGTATTTCCTTATGAAGTGGTATTCTTACATATCCTTTCGAGAGAAAACTGTCCTGTGCCTTCTCTTTTGAGGCTACACACTTAGACATACACGCAACATGAAAGCTTTTCGACTTACAACGTGTTGTTTAGGAAAAACAAGATAATTTCGCACGATGCGGGATTTCCTTAAAACGTGATTTTCTGAAAAATTTTGACGAAAGAAAATTCTCCTTTTGGTTCTCTTTAGATGCTACATGTTAAGACGTACACGCCACAACAATTCTTTTCGAGATACAACGTGTAGTTTTGGAGATACAAGCTAATTTTGTACGATGCGTTATTTCTTCTCGTAAAGAGTTTCCAATGCGTACGTATATGTCTTTACTCTGCAAAACTGTATTTCCTTATGAAGTGGTATTCTTACATATCCTTTCGAGAGAAAACTGTCCTGTGCCTTCTCTTTTGAGGCTACACACTTAGACATACACGCAACATGAAAGCTTTTCGACTTACAACGTGTTGTTTAGGAAAAACAAGATAATTTCGCACGATGCGGGATTTCCTTAAAACGTGATTTTCTGAAAAATTTTGACGAAAGAAAATTCTCCTTTTGGTTCTCTTTAGATGCTACATGTTAAGACGTACACGCCACAACAATTCTTTTCGAGATACAACGTGTAGTTTTGGAGATACAAGCTAATTTTGTACGATGCGTTATTTCTTCTCGTAAAGAGTTTCCAATGCGTACGTATATGTCTTTACTCTGCAAAACTGTATTTCCTTATGAAGTGGTATTCTTACATATCCTTTCGAGAGAAAACTGTCCTGTGCCTTCTCTTTTGAGGCTACACACTTAGACATACACGCAACATGAAAGCTTTTCGACTTACAACGTGTTGTTTAGGAAAAACAAGATAATTTCGCACGATGCGGGATTTCCTTAAAACGTGATTTTCTGAAAAATTTTGACGAAAGAAAATTCTCCTTTTGGTTCTCTTTAGATGCTACATGTTAAGACGTACACGCCACAACAATTCTTTTCGAGATACAACGTGTAGTTTTGGAGATACAAGCTAATTTTGTACGATGCGTTATTTCTTCTCGTAAAGAGTTTCCAATGCGTACGTATATGTCTTTACTCTGCAAAACTGTATTTCCTTATGAAGTGGTATTCTTACATATCCTTTCGAGAGAAAACTGTCCTGTGCCTTCTCTTTTGAGGCTACACACTTAGACATACACGCAACATGAAAGCTTTTCGACTTACAACGTGTTGTTTAGGAAAAACAAGATAATTTCGCACGATGCGGGATTTCCTTAAAACGTGATTTTCTGAAAAATTTTGACGAAAGAAAATTCTCCTTTTGGTTCTCTTTAGATGCTACATGTTAAGACGTACACGCCACAACAATTCTTTTCGAGATACAACGTGTAGTTTTGGAGATACAAGCTAATTTTGTACGATGCGTTATTTCTTCTCGTAAAGAGTTTCCAATGCGTACGTATATGTCTTTACTCTGCAAAACTGTATTTCCTTATGAAGTGGTATTCTTACATATCCTTTCGAGAGAAAACTGTCCTGTGCCTTCTCTTTTGAGGCTACACACTTAGACATACACGCAACATGAAAGCTTTTCGACTTACAACGTGTTGTTTAGGAAAAACAAGATAATTTCGCACGATGCGGGATTTCCTTAAAACGTGATTTTCTGAAAAATTTTGACGAAAGAAAATTCTCCTTTTGGTTCTCTTTAGATGCTACATGTTAAGACGTACACGCCACAACAATTCTTTTCGAGATACAACGTGTAGTTTTGGAGATACAAGCTAATTTTGTACGATGCGTTATTTCTTCTCGTAAAGAGTTTCCAATGCGTACGTATATGTCTTTACTCTGCAAAACTGTATTTCCTTATGAAGTGGTATTCTTACATATCCTTTCGAGAGAAAACTGTCCTGTGCCTTCTCTTTTGAGGCTACACACTTAGACATACAGGCAACATGAAAGCTTTTCGAATTACAACGTGTTGTTTAGGAAAAACAAGATAATTTCGCACGATGCGGGATTTCCTTAAAACGTGATTTTCTGAAAAATTTTGACGAAAGAAAATTCTCCTTTTGGTTCTCTTTAGATGCTACATGTTAAGACGTACAAGCCACAACAATTCTTTTCGAGATACAACGTGTAGTTTTGGAGATACAAGCTAATTTTGTACGATGCGTTATTTCTTCTCGTAAAGAGTTTCCAATGCGTACGTATATGTCTTTACTCTGCAAAACTGTATTTCCTTATGAAGTGGTATTCTTACATATCCTTTCGAGAGAAAACTGTCCTGTGCCTTCTCTTTTGAGGCTACACACTTAGACATACACGCAACATGAAAGCTTTTCGACTTACAACGTGTTGTTTAGGAAAAACAAGATAATTTCGCACGATGCGGGATTTCCTTAAAACGTGATTTTCTGAAAAATTTTGACGAAAGAAAATTCTCCTTTTGGTTCTCTTTAGATGCTACATGTTAAGACGTACACGCCACAACAATTCTTTTCGAGATACAACGTGTAGTTTTGGAGATACAAGCTAATTTTGTACTATGCGTTATTTCTTCTCGTAAAGAGTTTCCAATGCGTACGTATGTCTTTACTCTGCAAAACTGTATTTCCTTATGAAGTGGTATTCTTACATATCCTTTCGAGAGAAAACTGTCCTGTGCCTTCTCTTTTGAGGCTACACACTTAGACATACACGCAACATGAAAGCTTTTCGACTTACAACGTGTTGTTTAGGAAAAACAAGATAATTTCGCACGATGCGGGATTTCCTTAAAACGTGATTTTCTGAAAAATTTTGACGAAAGAAAATTCTCCTTTTGGTTCTCTTTAGATGCTACATGTTAAGACGTACACGCCACAACAATTCTTTTCGAGATACAACGTGTAGTTTTGGAGATACAAGCTAATTTTGTACGATGCGTTATTTCTTCTCATAAAGAGTTTCCAATGCGTACGTATATGTCTTTACTCTGCAAAACTGTATTTCCTTATGAAGTGGTATTCTTACATATCCTTTCGAGAGAAAACTGTCCTGTGCCTTCTCTTTTGAGGCTACACACTTAGACATACAGGCAACATGAAAGCTTTTCGAATTACAACGTGTTGTTTAGGAAAAACAAGATAATTTCGCACGATGCGGGATTTCCTTAAAACGTGATTTTCTGAAAAATTTTGACGAAAGAAAATTCTCCTTTTGGTTCTCTTTAGATGCTACATGTTAAGACGTACAAGCCACAACAATTCTTTTCGAGATACAACGTGTAGTTTTGGAGATACAAGCTAATTTTGTACGATGCGTTATTTCTTCTCGTAAAGAGTTTCCAATGCGTACGTATATGTCTTTACTCTGCAAAACTGTATTTCCTTATGAAGTGGTATTCTTACATATCCTTTCGAGAGAAAACTGTCCTGTGCCTTCTCTTTTGAGGCTACACACTTAGACATACACGCAACATGAAAGCTTTTCGACTTACAACGTGTTGTTTAGGAAAAACAAGATAATTTCGCACGATGCGGGATTTCCTTAAAACGTGATTTTCTGAAAAATTTTGACGAAAGAAAATTCTCCTTTTGGTTCTCTTTAGATGCTACATGTTAAGACGTACACGCCACAACAATTCTTTTCGAGATACAACGTGTAGTTTTGGAGATACAAGCTAATTTTGTACTATGCGTTATTTCTTCTCGTAAAGAGTTTCCAATGCGTACGTATGTCTTTACTCTGCAAAACTGTATTTCCTTATGAAGTGGTATTCTTACATATCCTTTCGAGAGAAAACTGTCCTGTGCCTTCTCTTTTGAGGCTACACACTTAGACATACACGCAACATGAAAGCTTTTCGACTTACAACGTGTTGTTTAGGAAAAACAAGATAATTTCGCACGATGCGGGATTTCCTTAAAACGTGATTTTCTGAAAAATTTTGACGAAAGAAAATTCTCCTTTTGGTTCTCTTTAGATGCTACATGTTAAGACGTACACGCCACAACAATTCTTTTCGAGATACAACGTGTAGTTTTGGAGATACAAGCTAATTTTGTACGATGCGATATTTCTTCTCATAAAGAGTTTCCAATGCGTACGTATATGTCTTTACTCTGCAAAACTGTATTTCCTTATGAAGTGGTATTCTTACATATCCTTTCGAGAGAAAACTGTCCTGTGCCTTCTCTTTTGAGGCTACACACTTAGACATACAAGCAACATGAAAGCTTTTCGACTTACAACGTGTTGTTTAGGAAAAACAAGATAATTTCGCACGATGCGGGATTTCCTTAAAACGTGATTTTCTGAAAAATTTTGACGAAAGAAAATTCTCCTTTTGGTTCTCTTTAGATGCTACATGTTAAGACGTACACGCCACAACAATTCTTTTCGAGATACAACGTGTAGTTTTGGAGATACAAGCTAATTTTGTACGATGCGTTATTTCTTCTCGTAAAGAGTTTCCAATGCGTACGTATATGTCTTTACTCTGCAAAACTGTATTTCCTTATGAAGTGGTATTCTTACATATCCTTTCGAGAGAAAACTGTCCTGTGCCTTCTCTTTTGAGGCTACACACTTAGACATACACGCAACATGAAAGCTTTTCGACTTACAACGTGTTGTTTAGGAAAAACAAGATAATTTCGCACGATGCGGGATTTCCTTAAAACGTGATTTTCTGAAAAATTTTGACGAAAGAAAATTCTCCTTTTGGTTCTCTTTAGATGCTACATGTTAAGACGTACACGCCACAACAATTCTTTTCGAGATACAACGTGTAGTTTTGGAGATACAAGCTAATTTTGTACTATGCGTTATTTCTTCTCGTAAAGAGTTTCCAATGCGTACATATATGTCTTTACTCTGCAAAACTGTATTTCCTTATGAAGTGGTATTCTTACATATCCTTTCGAGAGAAAACTGTCCTGTGCCTTCTCTTTTGAGGCTACACACTTAGACATACACGCAACATGAAAGCTTTTCGACTTACAACGTGTTGTTTAGGAAAAACAAGATAATTTCGCACGATGCGGGATTTCCTTAAAACGTGATTTTCTGAAAAATTTTGACGAAAGAAAATTCTCCTTTTGGTTCTCTTTAGATGCTACATGTTAAGACGTACACGCCACAACAATTCTTTTCGAGATACAACGTGTAGTTTTGGAGATACAAGCTAATTTTGTACGATGCGTTATTTCTTCTCGTAAAGAGTTTCCAATGCGTACGTATATGTCTTTACTCTGCAAAACTGTATTTCCTTATGAAGTGGTATTCTTACATATCCTTTCGAGAGAAAACTGTCCTGTGCCTTCTCTTTTGAGGCTACACACTTAGACATACACGCAACATGAAAGCTTTTCGACTTACAACGTGTTGTTTAGGAAAAACAAGATAATTTCGCACGATGCGGGATTTCCTTAAAACGTGATTTTCTGAAAAATTTTGACGAAAGAAAATTCTCCTTTTGGTTCTCTTTAGATGCTACATGTTAAGACGTACACGCCACAACAATTCTTTTCGAGATACAACGTGTAGTTTTGGAGATACAAGCTAATTTTGTACGATGCGTTATTTCTTCTCGTAAAGAGTTTCCAATGCGTACGTATATGTCTTTACTCTGCAAAACTGTATTTCCTTATGAAGTGGTATTCTTACATATCCTTTCGAGAGAAAACTGTCCTGTGCCTTCTCTTTTGAGGCTACACACTTAGACATACACGCAACATGAAAGCTTTTCGACTTACAACGTGTTGTTTAGGAAAAACAAGATAATTTCGCACGATGCGGGATTTCCTTAAAACGTGATTTTCTGAAAAATTTTGACGAAAGAAAATTCTCCTTTTGGTTCTCTTTAGATGCTACATGTTAAGACGTACACGCCACAACAATTCTTTTCGAGATACAACGTGTAGTTTTGGAGATACAAGCTAATTTTCTACTATGCGTTATTTCTTCTCGTAAAGAGTTTCCAATGCGTACGTATATGTCTTTACTCTGCAAAACTGTATTTCCTTATGAAGTGGTATTCTTACATATCCTTTCGAGAGAAAACTGTCCTGTGCCTTCTCTTTTGAGGCTACACACTTAGACATACACGCAACATGAAAGCTTTTCGACTTACAACGTGTTGTTTAGGAAAAACAAGATAATTTCGCACGATGCGGGATTTCCTTAAAACGTGATTTTCTGAAAAATTTTGACGAAAGAAAATTCTCCTTTTGGTTCTCTTTAGATGCTACATGTTAAGACGTACACGCCACAACAATTCTTTTCGAGATACAACGTGTAGTTTTGGAGATACAAGCTAATTTTGTACGATGCGTTATTTCTTCTCGTAAAGAGTTTCCAATGCGTACGTATATGTCTTTACTCTGCAAAACTGTATTTCCTTATGAAGTGGTATTCTTACATATCCTTTCGAGAGAAAACTGTCCTGTGCCTTCTCTTTTGAGGCTACACACTTAGACATACACGCAACATGAAAGCTTTTCGACTTACAACGTGTTGTTTAGGAAAAACAAGATAATTTCGCACGATGCGGGATTTCCTTAAAACGTGATTTTCTGAAAAATTTTGACGAAAGAAAATTCTCCTTTTGGTTCTCTTTAGATGCTACATGTTAAGACGTACACGCCACAACAATTCTTTTCGAGATACAACGTGTAGTTTTGGAGATACAAGCTAATTTTGTACGATGCGTTATTTCTTCTCGTAAAGAGTTTCCAATGCGTACGTATATGTCTTTACTCTGCAAAACTATATTTCCTTAAAAAGTGGTATTCTTACATATCCTTTCGAGAGAAAACTGTCCTGTGCCTTCTCTTTTGAGGCTACACACTTAGACATACACGCAACATGAAAGCTTTTCGACTTACAACGTGTTGTTTAGGAAAAACAAGATAATTTCGCACGATGCGGGATTTCCTTAAAACGTGATTTTCTGAAAAATTTTGACGAAAGAAAATTCTCCTTTTGGTTCTCTTTAGATGCTACATGTTAAGACGTACACGCCACAACAATTCTTTTCGAGATACAACGTGTAGTTTTGGAGATACAAGCTAATTTTGTACTATGCGTTATTTCTTCTCGTAAAGAGTTTCCAATGCGTACGTATATGTCTTTACTCTGCAAAACTGTATTTCCTTATGAAGTGGTATTCTTACATATCCTTTCGAGAGAAAACTGTCCTGTGCCTTCTCTTTTGAGGCTACACACTTAGACATACACGCAACATGAAAGCTTTTCGACTTACAACGTGTTGTTTAGGAAAAACAAGATAATTTCGCACGATGCGGGATTTCCTTAAAACGTGATTTTCTGAAAAATTTTGACGAAAGAAAATTCTCCTTTTGGTTCTCTTTAGATGCTACATGTTAAGACGTACACGCCACAACAATTCTTTTCGAGATACAACGTGTAGTTTTGGAGATACAAGCTAATTTTGTACGATGCGTTATTTCTTCTCGTAAAGAGTTTCCAATGCGTACGTATATGTCTTTACTCTGCAAAACTGTATTTCCTTATGAAGTGGTATTCTTACATATCCTTTCGAGAGAAAACTGTCCTGTGCCTTCTCTTTTGAGGCTACACACTTAGACATACACGCAACATGAAAGCTTTTCGACTTACAACGTGTTGTTTAGGAAAAACAAGATAATTTCGCACGATGCGGGATTTCTTTAAATTGTGATTTTCTGAAAAATTTTGACGAAAGAAAATTCTCCTTTTGGTTCTCTTTAGATGCTACATGTTAAGACGTACACGCCACAACAATTCTTTTCGAGATACAACGTGTAGTTTTGGAGATACAAGCTAATTTTGTACTATGCGTTATTTCTTCTCGTAAAGAGTTTCCAATGCGTACGTATATGTCTTTACTCTGCAAAACTGTATTTCCTTATGAAGTGGTATTCTTACATATCCTTTCGAGAGAAAACTGTCCTGTGCCTTCTCTTTTGAGGCTACACACTTAGACATACACGCAACATGAAAGCTTTTCGACTTACAACGTGTTGTTTAGGAAAAACAAGATAATTTCGCACGATGCGGGATTTCCTTAAAACGTGATTTTCTGAAAAATTTTGACGAAAGAAAATTCTCCTTTTGGTTCTCTTTAGATGCTACATGTTAAGACGTACACGCCACAACAATTCTTTTCGAGATACAACGTGTAGTTTTGGAGATACAAGCTAATTTTGTACTATGCGTTATTTCTTCTCGTAAAGAGTTTCCAATGCGTACGCATATGTCTTTACTCTGCAAAACTGTATTTCCTTATGAAGTGGTATTCTTACATATCCTTTCGAGAGAAAACTGTCCCGTGCCTTCTCTTTTGAGGCTACACACTTAGACATACACGCAACATGAAAGCTTTTCGACTTACAACGTGTTGTTTAGGAAAAACAAGATAATTTCGCACGATGCGGGATTTCCTTAAAACGTGATTTTCTGAAAAATTTTGACGAAAGAAAATTCTCCTTTTGGTTCTCATTAGATGCTACACGTTAAGACGTACACGCCACAACAATTCTTTTCGAGATACAACGTGTAGTTTTGGAGATACAAGCTAATTTTGTACTATGCGTTATTTCTTCTCGTAAAGAGTTTCCAATGCGTACGCATATGTCTTTACTCTGCAAAACTCTATTTCCTTATGAAGTGGTATTCTTACATATCCTTTCGAGAGAAAACTGTCCTGTGCCTTCTCTTTTGAGGCTACACACTTAGACATACACGCAACATGAAAGCTTTTCGACTTACAACGTGTTGTTTAGGAAAAACAAGATAATTTCGCACGATGCGGGATTTCCTTAAAACGTGATTTTCTGAAAAATTTTGACGAAAGAAAATTCTCCTTTTGGTTCTCTTTAGATGCTACATGTTAAGACGTACACGCCACAACAATTCTTTTCGAGATACAACGTGTAGTTTTGGAGATACAAGCTAATTTTGTACGATGCGTTATTTCTTCTCATAAAGAGTTTCCAATGCGTACGTATATGTCTTTACTCTGCAAAACTGTATTTCCTTATGAAGTGGTATTCTTACATATCCTTTCGAGAGAAAACTGTCCTGTGCCTTCTCTTTTGAGGCTACACACTTAGACATACACGCAACATGAAAGCTTTTCGACTTACAACGTGTTGTTTAGGAAAAACAAGATAATTTCGCACGATGCGGGATTTCCTTAAAACGTGATTTTCTGAAAAATTTTGACGAAAGAAAATTCTCCTTTTGGTTCTCTTTAGATGCTACATGTTAAGACGTACACGCCACAACAATTCTTTTCGAGATACAACGTGTAGTTTTGGAGATACAAGCTAATTTTGTACGATGCGTTATTTCTTCTCGTAAAGAGTTTCCAATGCGTACGTATATGTCTTTACTCTGCAAAACTGTATTTCCTTAAAAAGTGGTATTCTTACATATCCTTTCGAGAGAAAACTGTCCTGTGCCTTCTCTTTTGAGGCTACACACTTAGACATACACGCAACATGAAAGCTTTTCGACTTACAACGTGTTGTTTAGGAAAAACAAGATAATTTCGCACGATGCGGGATTTCCTTAAAACGTGATTTTCTGAAAAATTTTGACGAAAGAAAATTCTCCTTTTGGTTCTCTTTAGATGCTACATGTTAAGACGTACACGCCACAACAATTCTTTTCGAGATACAACGTGTAGTTTTGGAGATACAAGCTAATTTTGTACGATGCGTTATTTCTTCTCGTAAAGAGTTTCCAATGCGTACGTATATGTCTTTACTCTGCAAAACTGTATTTCCTTATGAAGTGGTATTCTTACATATCCTTTCGAGAGAAAACTGTCCTGTGCCTTCTCTTTTGAGGCTACACACTTAGACATACACGCAACATGAAAGCTTTTCGACTTACAACGTGTTGTTTAGGAAAAACAAGATAATTTCGCACGATGCGGGATTTCCTTAAAACGTGATTTTCTGAAAAATTTTGACGAAAGAAAATTCTCCTTTTGGTTCTCTTTAGATGCTACATGTTAAGACGTACACGCCACAACAATTCTTTTCGAGATACAACGTGTAGTTTTGGAGATACAAGCTAATTTTGTACGATGCGTTATTTCTTCTCGTAAAGAGTTTCCAATGCGTACGTATATGTCTTTACTCTGCAAAACTGTATTTCCTTATGAAGTGGTATTCTTACATATCCTTTCGAGAGAAAACTGTCCTGTGCCTTCTCTTTTGAGGCTACACACTTAGACATACACGCAACATGAAAGCTTTTCGACTTACAACGTGTTGTTTAGGAAAAACAAGATAATTTCGCACGATGCGGGATTTCTTTAAATTGTGATTTTCTGAAAAATTTTGACGAAAGAAAATTCTCCTTTTGGTTCTCTTTAGATGCTACATGTTAAGACGTACACGCCACAACAATTCTTTTCGAGATACAACGTGTAGTTTTGGAGATACAAGCTAATTTTGTACTATGCGTTATTTCTTCTCGTAAAGAGTTTCCAATGCGTACGTATATGTCTTTACTCTGCAAAACTGTATTTCCTTATGAAGTGGTATTCTTACATATCCTTTCGAGAGAAAACTGTCCTGTGCCTTCTCTTTTGAGGCTACACACTTAGACATACACGCAACATGAAAGCTTTTCGACTTACAACGTGTTGTTTAGGAAAAACAAGATAATTTCGCACGATGCGGGATTTCCTTAAAACGTGATTTTCTGAAAAATTTTGACGAAAGAAAATTCTCCTTTTGGTTCTCTTTAGATGCTACATGTTAAGACGTACACGCCACAACAATTCTTTTCGAGATACAACGTGTAGTTTTGGAGATACAAGCTAATTTTGTACTATGCGTTATTTCTTCTCGTAAAGAGTTTCCAATGCGTACGCATATGTCTTTACTCTGCAAAACTGTATTTCCTTATGAAGTGGTATTCTTACATATCCTTTCGAGAGAAAACTGTCCCGTGCCTTCTCTTTTGAGGCTACACACTTAGACATACACGCAACATGAAAGCTTTTCGACTTACAACGTGTTGTTTAGGAAAAACAAGATAATTTCGCACGATGCGGGATTTCCTTAAAACGTGATTTTCTGAAAAATTTTGACGAAAGAAAATTCTCCTTTTGGTTCTCATTAGATGCTACACGTTAAGACGTACACGCCACAACAATTCTTTTCGAGATACAACGTGTAGTTTTGGAGATACAAGCTAATTTTGTACTATGCGTTATTTCTTCTCGTAAAGAGTTTCCAATGCGTACGCATATGTCTTTACTCTGCAAAACTCTATTTCCTTATGAAGTGGTATTCTTACATATCCTTTCGAGAGAAAACTGTCCTGTGCCTTCTCTTTTGAGGCTACACACTTAGACATACACGCAACATGAAAGCTTTTCGACTTACAACGTGTTGTTTAGGAAAAACAAGATAATTTCGCACGATGCGGGATTTCCTTAAAACGTGATTTTCTGAAAAATTTTGACGAAAGAAAATTCTCCTTTTGGTTCTCTTTAGATGCTACATGTTAAGACGTACACGCCACAACAATTCTTTTCGAGATACAACGTGTAGTTTTGGAGATACAAGCTAATTTTGTACGATGCGTTATTTCTTCTCATAAAGAGTTTCCAATGCGTACGTATATGTCTTTACTCTGCAAAACTGTATTTCCTTATGAAGTGGTATTCTTACATATCCTTTCGAGAGAAAACTGTCCTGTGCCTTCTCTTTTGAGGCTACACACTTAGACATACACGCAACATGAAAGCTTTTCGACTTACAACGTGTTGTTTAGGAAAAACAAGATAATTTCGCACGATGCGGGATTTCCTTAAAACGTGATTTTCTGAAAAATTTTGACGAAAGAAAATTCTCCTTTTGGTTCTCTTTAGATGCTACATGTTAAGACGTACACGCCACAACAATTCTTTTCGAGATACAACGTGTAGTTTTGGAGATACAAGCTAATTTTGTACGATGCGTTATTTCTTCTCGTAAAGAGTTTCCAATGCGTACGTATATGTCTTTACTCTGCAAAACTGTATTTCCTTATGAAGTGGTATTCTTACATATCCTTTCGAGAGAAAACTGTCCTGTGCCTTCTCTTTTGAGGCTACACACTTAGACATACACGCAACATGAAAGCTTTTCGACTTACAACGTGTTGTTTAGGAAAAACAAGATAATTTCGCACGATGCGGGATTTCCTTAAAACGTGATTTTCTGAAAAATTTTGACGAAAGAAAATTCTCCTTTTGGTTCTCTTTAGATGCTACATGTTAAGACGTACAAGCCACAACAATTCTTTTCGAGATACAACGTGTAGTTTTGGAGATACAAGCTAATTTTGTACGATGCGTTATTTCTTCTCGTAAAGAGTTTCCAATGCGTACGTATATGTCTTTACTCTGCAAAACTGTATTTCCTTATGAAGTGGTATTCTTACATATCCTTTCGAGAGAAAACTGTCCTGTGCCTTCTCTTTTGAGGCTACACACTTAGACATACACGCAACATGAAAGCTTTTCGACTTACAACGTGTTGTTTAGGAAAAACAAGATAATTTCGCACGATGCGGGATTTCCTTAAAACGTGATTTTCTGAAAAATTTTGACGAAAGAAAATTCTCCTTTTGGTTCTCTTTAGATGCTACATGTTAAGACGTACACGCCACAACAATTCTTTTCGAGATACAACGTGTAGTTTTGGAGATACAAGCTAATTTTGTACTATGCGTTATTTCTTCTCGTAAAGAGTTTCCAATGCGTACGTATGTCTTTACTCTGCAAAACTGTATTTCCTTATGAAGTGGTATTCTTACATATCCTTTCGAGAGAAAACTGTCCTGTGCCTTCTCTTTTGAGGCTACACACTTAGACATACACGCAACATGAAAGCTTTTCGACTTACAACGTGTTGTTTAGGAAAAACAAGATAATTTCGCACGATGCGGGATTTCCTTAAAACGTGATTTTCTGAAAAATTTTGACGAAAGAAAATTCTCCTTTTGGTTCTCTTTAGATGCTACATGTTAAGACGTACACGCCACAACAATTCTTTTCGAGATACAACGTGTAGTTTTGGAGATACAAGCTAATTTTGTACGATGCGTTATTTCTTCTCGTAAAGAGTTTCCAATGCGTACGTATATGTCTTTACTCTGCAAAACTGTATTTCCTTATGAAGTGGTATTCTTACATATCCTTTCGAGAGAAAACTGTCCTGTGCCTTCTCTTTTGAGGCTACACACTTAGACATACACGCAACATGAAAGCTTTTCGACTTACAACGTGTTGTTTAGGAAAAACAAGATAATTTCGCACGATGCGGGATTTCCTTAAAACGTGATTTTCTGAAAAATTTTGACGAAAGAAAATTCTCCTTTTGGTTCTCTTTAGATGCTACATGTTAAGACGTACACGCCACAACAATTCTTTTCGAGATACAACGTGTAGTTTTGGAGATACAAGCTAATTTTGTACGATGCGTTATTTCTTCTCGTAAAGAGTTTCCAATGCGTACGTATATGTCTTTACTCTGCAAAACTGTATTTCCTTATGAAGTGGTATTCTTACATATCCTTTCGAGAGAAAACTGTCCTGTGCCTTCTCTTTTGAGGCTACACACTTAGACATACACGCAACATGAAAGCTTTTCGACTTACAACGTGTTGTTTAGGAAAAACAAGATAATTTCTCACGATGCGGGATTTCCTTAAAACGTGATTTTCTGAAAAATTTTGACGAAAGAAAATTCTCCTTTTGGTTCTCTTTAGATGCTACATGTTAAGACGTACACGCCACAACAATTCTTTTCGAGATACAACGTGTAGTTTTGGAGATACAAGCTAATTTTGTACGATGCGTTATTTCTTCTCGTAAAGAGTTTCCAATGCGTACGTATATGTCTTTACTCTGCAAAACTGTATTTACTTATGAAGTGGTAATCTTACATATCCTTTCGAGAGAAAACTGTCCTGTGCCTTCTCTTTTGAGGCTACACACTTAGACATACACGCAACATGAAAGCTTTTCGACTTACAACGTGTTGTTTAGGAAAAACAAGATAATTTCGCACGATGCGGGATTTCCTTAAAACGTGATTTTCTGAAAAATTTTGACGAAAGAAAATTCTCCTTTTGGTTCTCGTTAGATGCTACATGTTAAGACGTACACGCCACAACAATTCTTTTCGAGATACAACGTGTAGTTTTGGAGATACAAGCTAATTTTGTACGATGCGTTATTTCTTCTCGTAAAGAGTTTCCAATGCGTACGTATATGTCTTTACTCTGCAAAACTGTATTTCCTTATGAAGTGGTATTCTTACATATCCTTTCGAGAGAAAACTGTCCTGTGCCTTCTCTTTTGAGGCTACACACTTAGACATACACGCAACATGAAAGCTTTTCGACTTACAACGTGTTGTTTAGGAAAAACAAGATAATTTCGCACGATGCGGGATTTCCTTAAAACGTGATTTTCTGAAAAATTTTGACGAAAGAAAATTCTCCTTTTGGTTCTCTTTAGATGCTACATGTTAAGACGTACACGCCACAACAATTCTTTTCGAGATACAACGTGTAGTTTTGGAGATACAAGCTAATTTTGTACTATGCGTTATTTCTTCTCGTAAAGAGTTTCCAATGCGTACGTATATGTCTTTACTCTGCAAAACTGTATTTCCTTATGAAGTGGTATTCTTACATATCCTTTCGAGAGAAAACTGTCCTGTGCCTTCTCTTTTGAGGCTACACACTTAGACATACACGCAACATGAAAGCTTTTCGACTTACAACGTGTTGTTTAGGAAAAACAAGATAATTTCGCACGATGCGGGATTTCCTTAAAACGTGATTTTCTGAAAAATTTTGACGAAAGAAAATTCTCCTTTTGGTTCTCTTTAGATGCTACATGTTAAGACGTACACGCCACAACAATTCTTTTCGAGATACAACGTGTAGTTTTGGAGATACAAGCTAATTTTGTACTATGCGTTATTTCTTCTCGTAAAGAGTTTCCAATGCGTACGCATATGTCTTTACTCTGCAAAACTGTATTTCCTTATGAAGTGGTATTCTTACATATCCTTTCGAGAGAAAACTGTCCCGTGCCTTCTCTTTTGAGGCTACACACTTAGACATACACGCAACATGAAAGCTTTTCGACTTACAACGTGTTGTTTAGGAAAAACAAGATAATTTCGCACGATGCGGGATTTCCTTAAAACGTGATTTTCTGAAAAATTTTGACGAAAGAAAATTCTCCTTTTGGTTCTCATTAGATGCTACACGTTAAGACGTACACGCCACAACAATTCTTTTCGAGATACAACGTGTAGTTTTGGAGATACAAGCTAATTTTGTACTATGCGTTATTTCTTCTCGTAAAGAGTTTCCAATGCGTACGCATATGTCTTTACTCTGCAAAACTCTATTTCCTTATGAAGTGGTATTCTTACATATCCTTTCGAGAGAAAACTGTCCTGTGCCTTCTCTTTTGAGGCTACACACTTAGACATACACGCAACATGAAAGCTTTTCGACTTACAACGTGTTGTTTAGGAAAAACAAGATAATTTCGCACGATGCGGGATTTCCTTAAAACGTGATTTTCTGAAAAATTTTGACGAAAGAAAATTCTCCTTTTGGTTCTCTTTAGATGCTACATGTTAAGACGTACACGCCACAACAATTCTTTTCGAGATACAACGTGTAGTTTTGGAGATACAAGCTAATTTTGTACGATGCGTTATTTCTTCTCATAAAGAGTTTCCAATGCGTACGTATATGTCTTTACTCTGCAAAACTGTATTTCCTTATGAAGTGGTATTCTTACATATCCTTTCGAGAGAAAACTGTCCTGTGCCTTCTCTTTTGAGGCTACACACTTAGACATACACGCAACATGAAAGCTTTTCGACTTACAACGTGTTGTTTAGGAAAAACAAGATAATTTCGCACGATGCGGGATTTCCTTAAAACGTGATTTTCTGAAAAATTTTGACGAAAGAAAATTCTCCTTTTGGTTCTCTTTAGATGCTACATGTTAAGACGTACACGCCACAACAATTCTTTTCGAGATACAACGTGTAGTTTTGGAGATACAAGCTAATTTTGTACGATGCGTTATTTCTTCTCGTAAAGAGTTTCCAATGCGTACGTATATGTCTTTACTCTGCAAAACTGTATTTCCTTATGAAGTGGTATTCTTACATATCCTTTCGAGAGAAAACTGTCCTGTGCCTTCTCTTTTGAGGCTACACACTTAGACATACACGCAACATGAAAGCTTTTCGACTTACAACGTGTTGTTTAGGAAAAACAAGATAATTTCGCACGATGCGGGATTTCCTTAAAACGTGATTTTCTGAAAAATTTTGACGAAAGAAAATTCTCCTTTTGGTTCTCTTTAGATGCTACATGTTAAGACGTACAAGCCACAACAATTCTTTTCGAGATACAACGTGTAGTTTTGGAGATACAAGCTAATTTTGTACGATGCGTTATTTCTTCTCGTAAAGAGTTTCCAATGCGTACGTATATGTCTTTACTCTGCAAAACTGTATTTCCTTATGAAGTGGTATTCTTACATATCCTTTCGAGAGAAAACTGTCCTGTGCCTTCTCTTTTGAGGCTACACACTTAGACATACACGCAACATGAAAGCTTTTCGACTTACAACGTGTTGTTTAGGAAAAACAAGATAATTTCGCACGATGCGGGATTTCCTTAAAACGTGATTTTCTGAAAAATTTTGACGAAAGAAAATTCTCCTTTTGGTTCTCTTTAGATGCTACATGTTAAGACGTACACGCCACAACAATTCTTTTCGAGATACAACGTGTAGTTTTGGAGATACAAGCTAATTTTGTACTATGCGTTATTTCTTCTCGTAAAGAGTTTCCAATGCGTACGTATGTCTTTACTCTGCAAAACTGTATTTCCTTATGAAGTGGTATTCTTACATATCCTTTCGAGAGAAAACTGTCCTGTGCCTTCTCTTTTGAGGCTACACACTTAGACATACACGCAACATGAAAGCTTTTCGACTTACAACGTGTTGTTTAGGAAAAACAAGATAATTTCGCACGATGCGGGATTTCCTTAAAACGTGATTTTCTGAAAAATTTTGACGAAAGAAAATTCTCCTTTTGGTTCTCTTTAGATGCTACATGTTAAGACGTACACGCCACAACAATTCTTTTCGAGATACAACGTGTAGTTTTGGAGATACAAGCTAATTTTGTACGATGCGTTATTTCTTCTCGTAAAGAGTTTCCAATGCGTACGTATATGTCTTTACTCTGCAAAACTGTATTTCCTTATGAAGTGGTATTCTTACATATCCTTTCGAGAGAAAACTGTCCTGTGCCTTCTCTTTTGAGGCTACACACTTAGACATACACGCAACATGAAAGCTTTTCGACTTACAACGTGTTGTTTAGGAAAAACAAGATAATTTCGCACGATGCGGGATTTCCTTAAAACGTGATTTTCTGAAAAATTTTGAGGAAAGAAAATTCTCCTTTTGGTTCTCTTTAGATGCTACATGTTAAGACGTACACGCCACAACAATTCTTTTCGAGATACAACGTGTAGTTTTGGAGATACAAGCTAATTTTGTACGATGCGTTATTTCTTCTCGTAAAGAGTTTCCAATGCGTACGTATATGTCTTTACTCTGCAAAACTGTATTTCCTTATGAAGTGGTATTCTTACATATCCTTTCGAGAGAAAACTGTCCTGTGCCTTCTCTTTTGAGGCTACACACTTAGACATACACGCAACATGAAAGCTTTTCGACTTACAACGTGTTGTTTAGGAAAAACAAGATAATTTCGCACGATGCGGGATTTCCTTAAAACGTGATTTTCTGAAAAATTTTGACGAAAGAAAATTCTCCTTTTGGTTCTCTTTAGATGCTACATGTTAAGACGTACACGCCACAACAATTCTTTTCGAGATACAACGTGTAGTTTTGGAGATACAAGCTAATTTTGTACGATGCGTTATTTCTTCTCGTAAAGAGTTTCCAATGCGTACGTATATGTCTTTACTCTGCAAAACTGTATTTCCTTATGAAGTGGTATTCTTACATATCCTTTCGAGAGAAAACTGTCCTGTGCCTTCTCTTTTGAGGCTACACACTTAGACATACACGCAACATGAAAGCTTTTCGACTTACAACGTGTTGTTTAGGAAAAACAAGATAATTTCGCACGATGCGGGATTTCCTTAAAACGTGATTTTCTGAAAAATTTTGACGAAAGAAAATTCTCCTTTTGGTTCTCTTTAGATGCTACATGTTAGACGTACACGCCACAACAATTCTTTTCGAGATACAACGTGTAGTTTTGGAGATACAAGCTAATTTTGTACGATGCGTTATTTCTTCTCGTAAAGAGTTTCCAATGCGTACGTATATGTCTTTACTCTGCAAAACTGTATTTCCTTATGAAGTGGTATTCTTACATATCCTTTCGAGAGAAAACTGTCCTGTGCCTTCTCTTTTGAGGCTACACACTTAGACATACACGCAACATGAAAGCTTTTCGACTTACAACGTGTTGTTTAGGAAAAACAAGATAATTTCGCACGATGCGGGATTTCCTTAAAACGTGATTTTCTGAAAAATTTTGACGAAAGAAAATTCTCCTTTTGGTTCTCTTTAGATGCTACATGTTAAGACGTACACGCCACAACAATTCTTTTCGAGATACAACGTGTAGTTTTGGAGATACAAGCTAATTTTCTACTATGCGTTATTTCTTCTCGTAAAGAGTTTCCAATGCGTACGTATATGTCTTTACTCTGCAAAACTGTATTTCCTTATGAAGTGGTATTCTTACATATCCTTTCGAGAGAAAACTGTCCTGTGCCTTCTCTTTTGAGGCTACACACTTAGACATACACGCAACATGAAAGCTTTTCGACTTACAACGTGTTGTTTAGGAAAAACAAGATAATTTCGCACGATGCGGGATTTCCTTAAAACGTGATTTTCTGAAAAATTTTGACGAAAGAAAATTCTCCTTTTGGTTCTCTTTAGATGCTACATGTTAAGACGTACACGCCACAACAATTCTTTTCGAGATACAACGTGTAGTTTTGGAGATACAAGCTAATTTTGTACGATGCGTTATTTCTTCTCGTAAAGAGTTTCCAATGCGTACGTATATGTCTTTACTCTGCAAAACTGTATTTCCTTATGAAGTGGTATTCTTACATATCCTTTCGAGAGAAAACTGTCCTGTGCCTTCTCTTTTGAGGCTACACACTTAGACATACACGCAACATGAAAGCTTTTCGACTTACAACGTGTTGTTTAGGAAAAACAAGATAATTTCGCACGATGCGGGATTTCCTTAAAACGTGATTTTCTGAAAAATTTTGACGAAAGAAAATTCTCCTTTTGGTTCTCTTTAGATGCTACATGTTAAGACGTACACGCCACAACAATTCTTTTCGAGATACAACGTGTAGTTTTGGAGATACAAGCTAATTTTGTACGATGCGTTATTTCTTCTCGTAAAGAGTTTCCAATGCGTACGTATATGTCTTTACTCTGCAAAACTGTATTTCCTTAAAAAGTGGTATTCTTACATATCCTTTCGAGAGAAAACTGTCCTGTGCCTTCTCTTTTGAGGCTACACACTTAGACATACACGCAACATGAAAGCTTTTCGACTTACAACGTGTTGTTTAGGAAAAACAAGATAATTTCGCACGATGCGGGATTTCCTTAAAACGTGATTTTCTGAAAAATTTTGACGAAAGAAAATTCTCCTTTTGGTTCTCTTTAGATGCTACATGTTAAGACGTACACGCCACAACAATTCTTTTCGAGATACAACGTGTAGTTTTGGAGATACAAGCTAATTTTGTACTATGCGTTATTTCTTCTCGTAAAGAGTTTCCAATGCGTACGTATATGTCTTTACTCTGCAAAACTGTATTTCCTTATGAAGTGGTATTCTTACATATCCTTTCGAGAGAAAACTGTCCTGTGCCTTCTCTTTTGAGGCTACACACTTAGACATACACGCAACATGAAAGCTTTTCGACTTACAACGTGTTGTTTAGGAAAAACAAGATAATTTCGCACGATGCGGGATTTCCTTAAAACGTGATTTTCTGAAAAATTTTGACGAAAGAAAATTCTCCTTTTGGTTCTCTTTAGATGCTACATGTTAAGACGTACACGCCACAACAATTCTTTTCGAGATACAACGTGTAGTTTTGGAGATACAAGCTAATTTTGTACGATGCGTTATTTCTTCTCGTAAAGAGTTTCCAATGCGTACGTATATGTCTTTACTCTGCAAAACTGTATTTCCTTATGAAGTGGTATTCTTACATATCCTTTCGAGAGAAAACTGTCCTGTGCCTTCTCTTTTGAGGCTACACACTTAGACATACACGCAACATGAAAGCTTTTCGACTTACAACGTGTTGTTTAGGAAAAACAAGATAATTTCGCACGATGCGGGATTTCCTTAAAATGTGATTTTCTGAAAAATTTTGACGAAAGAAAATTCTCCTTTTGGTTCTCTTTAGATGCTACATGTTAAGACGTACACGCCACAACAATTCTTTTCGAGATACAACGTGTAGTTTTGGAGATACAAGCTAATTTTGTACTATGCGTTATTTCTTCTCGTAAAGAGTTTCCAATGCGTACGTATATGTCTTTACTCTGCAAAACTGTATTTCCTTATGAAGTGGTATTCTTACATATCCTTTCGAGAGAAAACTGTCCTGTGCCTTCTCTTTTGAGGCTACACACTTAGACATACACGCAACATGAAAGCTTTTCGACTTACAACGTGTTGTTTAGGAAAAACAAGATAATTTCGCACGATGCGGGATTTCCTTAAAACGTGATTTTCTGAAAAATTTTGACGAAAGAAAATTCTCCTTTTGGTTCTCTTTAGATGCTACATGTTAAGACGTACACGCCACAACAATTCTTTTCGAGATACAACGTGTAGTTTTGGAGATACAAGCTAATTTTGTACTATGCGTTATTTCTTCTCGTAAAGAGTTTCCAATGCGTACGCATATGTCTTTACTCTGCAAAACTGTATTTCCTTATGAAGTGGTATTCTTACATATCCTTTCGAGAGAAAACTGTCCCGTGCCTTCTCTTTTGAGGCTACACACTTAGACATACACGCAACATGAAAGCTTTTCGACTTACAACGTGTTGTTTAGGAAAAACAAGATAATTTCGCACGATGCGGGATTTCCTTAAAACGTGATTTTCTGAAAAATTTTGACGAAAGAAAATTCTCCTTTTGGTTCTCATTAGATGCTACACGTTAAGACGTACACGCCACAACAATTCTTTTCGAGATACAACGTGTAGTTTTGGAGATACAAGCTAATTTTGTACTATGCGTTATTTCTTCTCGTAAAGAGTTTCCAATGCGTACGCATATGTCTTTACTCTGCAAAACTGTATTTCCTTATGAAGTGGTATTCTTACATATCCTTTCGAGAGAAAACTGTCCTGTGCCTTCTCTTTTGAGGCTACACACTTAGACATACACGCAACATGAAAGCTTTTCGACTTACAACGTGTTGTTTAGGAAAAACAAGATAATTTCGCACGATGCGGGATTTCCTTAAAACGTGATTTTCTGAAAAATTTTGACGAAAGAAAATTCTCCTTTTGGTTCTCTTTAGATGCTACATGTTAAGACGTACACGCCACAACAATTCTTTTCGAGATACAACGTGTAGTTTTGGAGATACAAGCTAATTTTGTACGATGCGTTATTTCTTCTCATAAAGAGTTTCCAATGCGTACGTATATGTCTTTACTCTGCAAAACTGTATTTCCTTATGAAGTGGTATTCTTACATATCCTTTCGAGAGAAAACTGTCCTGTGCCTTCTCTTTTGAGGCTACACACTTAGACATACACGCAACATGAAAGCTTTTCGACTTACAACGTGTTGTTTAGGAAAAACAAGATAATTTCGCACGATGCGGGATTTCCTTAAAACGTGATTTTCTGAAAAATTTTGACGAAAGAAAATTCTCCTTTTGGTTCTCTTTAGATGCTACATGTTAAGACGTACACGCCACAACAATTCTTTTCGAGATACAACGTGTAGTTTTGGAGATACAAGCTAATTTTGTACGATGCGTTATTTCTTCTCATAAAGAGTTTCCAATGCGTACGTATATGTCTTTACTCTGCAAAACTGTATTTCCTTATGAAGTGGTATTCTTACATATCCTTTCGAGAGAAAACTGTCCTGTGCCTTCTCTTTTGAGGCTACACACTTAGACATACACGCAACATGAAAGCTTTTCGACTTACAACGTGTTGTTTAGGAAAAACAAGATAATTTCGCACGATGCGGGATTTCCTTAAAACGTGATTTTCTGAAAAATTTTGACGAAAGAAAATTCTCCTTTTGGTTCTCTTTAGATGCTACATGTTAAGACGTACACGCCACAACAATTCTTTTCGAGATACAACGTGTAGTTTTGGAGATACAAGCTAATTTTGTACGATGCGTTATTTCTTCTCGTAAAGAGTTTCCAATGCGTACGTATATGTCTTTACTCTGCAAAACTGTATTTCCTTATGAAGTGGTATTCTTACATATCCTTTCGAGAGAAAACTGTCCTGTGCCTTCTCTTTTGAGGCTACACACTTAGACATACACGCAACATGAAAGCTTTTCGACTTACAACGTGTTGTTTAGGAAAAACAAGATAATTTCGCACGATGCGGGATTTCCTTAAAATGTGATTTTCTGAAAAATTTTGACGAAAGAAAATTCTCCTTTTGGTTCTCTTTAGATGCTACATGTTAAGACGTACACGCCACAACAATTCTTTTCGAGATACAACGTGTAGTTTTGGAGATACAAGCTAATTTTGTACTATGCGTTATTTCTTCTCGTAAAGAGTTTCCAATGCGTACGTATATGTCTTTACTCTGCAAAACTGTATTTCCTTATGAAGTGGTATTCTTACATATCCTTTCGAGAGAAAACTGTCCTGTGCCTTCTCTTTTGAGGCTACACACTTAGACATACACGCAACATGAAAGCTTTTCGACTTACAACGTGTTGTTTAGGAAAAACAAGATAATTTCGCACGATGCGGGATTTCCTTAAAACGTGATTTTCTGAAAAATTTTGACGAAAGAAAATTCTCCTTTTGGTTCTCTTTAGATGCTACATGTTAAGACGTACACGCCACAACAATTCTTTTCGAGATACAACGTGTAGTTTTGGAGATACAAGCTAATTTTGTACTATGCGTTATTTCTTCTCGTAAAGAGTTTCCAATGCGTACGCATATGTCTTTACTCTGCAAAACTGTATTTCCTTATGAAGTGGTATTCTTACATATCCTTTCGAGAGAAAACTGTCCCGTGCCTTCTCTTTTGAGGCTACACACTTAGACATACACGCAACATGAAAGCTTTTCGACTTACAACGTGTTGTTTAGGAAAAACAAGATAATTTCGCACGATGCGGGATTTCCTTAAAACGTGATTTTCTGAAAAATTTTGACGAAAGAAAATTCTCCTTTTGGTTCTCTTTAGATGCTACATGTTAAGACGTACACGCCACAACAATTCTTTTCGAGATACAACGTGTAGTTTTGGAGATACAAGCTAATTTTGTACGATGCGTTATTTCTTCTCGTAAAGAGTTTCCAATGCGTACGTATATGTCTTTACTCTGCAAAACTGTATTTCCTTATGAAGTGGTATTCTTACATATCCTTTCGAGAGAAAACTGTCCTGTGCCTTCTCTTTTGAGGCTACACACTTAGACATACACGCAACATGAAAGCTTTTCGACTTACAACGTGTTGTTTAGGAAAAACAAGATAATTTCGCACGATGCGGGATTTCCTTAAAACGTGATTTTCTGAAAAATTTTGACGAAAGAAAATTCTCCTTTTGGTTCTCTTTAGATGCTACATGTTAAGACGTACACGCCACAACAATTCTTTTCGAGATACAACGTGTAGTTTTGGAGATACAAGCTAATTTTGTACTATGCGTTATTTCTTCTCGTAAAGAGTTTCCAATGCGTACGTATATGTCTTTACTCTGCAAAACTGTAGTTCCTTATGAAGTGGTATTCTTACATATCCTTTCGAGAGAAAACTGTCCTGTGCCTTCTCTTTTGAGGCTACACACTTAGACATACACGCAACATGAAAGCTTTTCGACTTACAACGTGTTGTTTAGGAAAAACAAGATAATTTCGCACGATGCGGGATTTCCTTAAAACGTGATTTTCTGAAAAATTTTGACGAAAGAAAATTCTCCTTTTGGTTCTCTTTAGATGCTACATGTTAAGACGTACACGCCACAACAATTCTTTTCGAGATA
Organism: Apodemus sylvaticus; assembly: GCF_947179515.1. Taxonomy (NCBI): domain Eukaryota; kingdom Metazoa; phylum Chordata; class Mammalia; order Rodentia; family Muridae; genus Apodemus; species Apodemus sylvaticus. The sequence continues at coordinate 199,364 of NW_026263444.1, forward strand.
CAACGTGTAGATTTGGAGATACAAGCTAATTTTGTACTATGCGTTATTTCTTCTCGTAAAGAGTTTCCAATGCGTACGCATATGTCTTTACTCTGCAAAACTGTATTTCCTTATGAAGTGGTATTCTTACATATCCTTTCGAGAGAAAACTGTCCCGTGCCTTCTCTTTTGAGGCTACACACTTAGACATACACGCAACATGAAAGCTTTTCGACTTACAACGTGTTGTTTAGGAAAAACAAGATAATTTCGCACGATGCGGGATTTCCTTAAAACGTGATTTTCTGAAAAATTTTGACGAAAGAAAATTCTCCTTTTGGTTCTCTTTAGATGCTACATGTTAAGACGTACACGCCACAACATTTCTTTTCGAGATACAACGTGTAGTTTTGGAGATACAAGCTAATTTTGTACTATGCGTTATTTCTTCTCGTAAAGAGTTTCCAATGCGTACGCATATGTCTTTACTGTACAAAACTGTATTTCCTTATGAAGTGGTATTCTTACATATCCTTTCGAGAGAAAACTGTCCTGTGCCTTCTCTTTTGAGGCTACACACTTAAACATACACGCAACATGAAAGCTTTTCGACTTACAACGTGTTGTTTAGGAAAAACAAGATAATTTCGCACGATGCGGGATTTCCTTAAAACGTGATTTTCTGAAAAATTTTGACGAAAGAAAATTCTCCTTTTGGTTCTCATTAGATGCTACACGTTAAGACGTACACGCCACAACAATTCTTTTCGAGATACAACGTGTAGTTTTGGAGATACAAGCTAATTTTGTACTATGCGTTATTTCTTCTCGTAAAGAGTTTCCAATGCGTACGCATATGTCTTTACTCTGCAAAACTCTATTTCCTTATGAAGTGGTATTCTTACATATCCTTTCGAGAGAAAACTGTCCTGTGCCTTCTCTTTTGAGGCTACACACTTAGACATACACGCAACATGAAAGCTTTTCGACTTACAACGTGTTGTTTAGGAAAAACAAGATAATTTCGCACGATGCGGGATTTCCTTAAAACGTGATTTTCTGAAAAATTTTGACGAAAGAAAATTCTCCTTTTGGTTCTCTTTAGATGCTACATGTTAAGACGTACACGCCACAACAATTCTTTTCGAGATACAACGTGTAGTTTTGGAGATACAAGCTAATTTTGTACGATGCGTTATTTCTTCTCGTAAAGAGTTTCCAATGCGTACGTATATGTCTTTACTTTGCAAAACTGTATTTCCTTATGAAGTGGTATTCTTACATATCCTTTCGAGAGAAAACTGTCCTGTGCCTTCTCTTTTGAGGCTACACACTTAGACATACACGCAACATGAAAGCTTTTCGACTTACAACGTGTTGTTTAGGAAAAACAAGATAATTTCGCACGATGCGGGATTTCCTTAAAACGTGATTTTCTGAAAAATTTTGACGAAAGAAAATTCTCCTTTTGGTTCTCTTTAGATGCTACATGTTAAGACGTACACGCCACAACAATTCTTTTCGAGATACAACGTGTAGTTTTGGAGATACAAGCTAATTTTGTAAGATGCGTTATTTCTTCTCGTAAAGAGTTTCCAATGCGTACGTATATGTCTTTACTCTGCAAAACTGTATTTCCTTATGAAGTGGTATTCTTACATATCCTTTCGAGAGAAAACTGTCCTGTGCCTTCTCTTTTGAGGCTACACACTTAGACATACACGCAACATGAAAGCTTTTCGACTTACAACGTGTTGTTTAGTAAAAACAAGATAATTTCGCACGATGCGGGATTTCCTTAAAACGTGATTTTCTGAAAAATTTTGACGAAAGAAAATTCTCCTTTTGGTTCTCTTTAGATGCTACATGTTAAGACGTACACGCCACAACAATTCTTTTCGAGATACAACGTGTAGTTTTGGAGATACAAGCTAATTTTGTACTATGCGTTATTTCTTCTCGTAAAGAGTTTCCAATGCGTACGTATATGTCTTTACTCTGCAAAACTGTATTTCCTTATGAAGTGGTATTCTTACATATCCTTTCGAGAGAAAACTGTCCTGTGCCTTCTCTTTTGAGGCTACACACTTAGACATACACGCAACATGAAAGCTTTTCGACTTACAACGTGTTGTTTAGGAAAAACAAGATAATTTCGCACGATGCGGGATTTCCTTAAAACGTGATTTTCTGAAAAATTTTGACGAAAGAAAATTCTCCTTTTGGTTCTCTTTAGATGCTACATGTTAAGACGTACACGCCACAACAATTCTTTTCGAGATACAACGTGTAGTTTTGGAGATACAAGCTAATTTTGTACGATGCGTTATTTCTTCTCGTAAAGAGTTTCCAATGCGTACGCATATGTCTTTACTCTGCAAAACTGTATTTCCTTATGAAGTGGTATTCTTACATATCCTTTCGAGAGAAAACTGTCCCGTGCCTTCTCTTTTGAGGCTACACACTTAGACATACACGCAACATGAAAGCTTTTCGACTTACAACGTGTTGTTTAGGAAAAACAAGATAATTTCGCACGATGCGGGATTTCCTTAAAACGTGATTTTCTGAAAAATTTTGACGAAAGAAAATTCTCCTTTTGGTTCTCTTTAGATGCTACATGTTAAGACGTACACGCCACAACAATTCTTTTCGAGATACAACGTGTAGTTTTGGAGATACAAGCTAATTTTGTACTATGCGTTATTTCTTCTCGTAAAGAGTTTCCAATGCGTACGCATATGTCTTTACTCTACAAAACTGTATTTCCTTATGAAGTGGTATTCTTACATATCCTTTCGAGAGAAAACTGTCCTGTGCCTTCTCTTTTGAGGCTACACACTTAAACATACACGCAACATGAAAGCTTTTCGACTTACAACGTGTTGTTTAGGAAAAACAAGATAATTTCGCACGATGCGGGATTTCCTTAAAACGTGATTTTCTGAAAAATTTTGACGAAAGAAAATTCTCCTTTTGGTTCTCATTAGATGCTACACGTTAAGACGTACACGCCACAACAATTCTTTTCGAGATGCAACGTGTAGTTTTGGAGATACAAGCTAATTTTGTACTATGCCTTATTTCTTCTCGTAAAGAGTTTCCAATGCGTACGCATATGTCTTTACTCTGCAAAACTCTATTTCCTTATGAAGTGGTATTCTTACATATCCTTTCGAGAGAAAACTGTCCTGTGCCTTCTCTTTTGAGGCTACACACTTAGACATACACGCAACATGAAAGCTTTTCGACTTACAACGTGTTGTTTAGGAAAAACAAGATAATTTCGCACGATGCGGGATTTCCTTAAAACGTGATTTTCTGAAAAATTTTGACGAAAGAAAATTCTCCTTTTGGTTCTCTTTAGATGCTACATGTTAAGACGTACACGCCACAACAATTCTTTTCGAGATACAACGTGTAGTTTTGGAGATACAAGCTAATTTTGTACGATGCGTTATTTCTTCTCGTAAAGAGTTTCCAATGCGTACGTATATGTCTTTACTCTGCAAAACTGTATTTCCTTATGAAGTGGTATTCTTACATATCCTTTCGAGAGAAAACTGTCCTGTGCCTTCTCTTTTGAGGCTACACACTTAGACATACACGCAACATGAAAGCTTTTCGACTTACAACGTGTTGTTTAGGAAAAACAAGATAATTTCGCACGATGCGGGATTTCCTTAAAACGTGATTTTCTGAAAAATTTTGACGAAAGAAAATTCTCCTTTTGGTTCTCTTTAGATGCTACATGTTAAGACGTACACGCCACAACAATTCTTTTCGAGATACAACGTGTAGTTTTGGAGATACAAGCTAATTTTGTAAGATGCGTTATTTCTTCTCGTAAAGAGTTTCCAATGCGTACGTATATGTCTTTACTCTGCAAAACTGTATTTCCTTATGAAGTGGTATTCTTACATATCCTTTCGAGAGAAAACTGTCCTGTGCCTTCTCTTTTGAGGCTACACACTTAGACATACACGCAACATGAAAGCTTTTCGACTTACAACGTGTTGTTTAGGAAAAACAAGATAATTTCGCACGATGCGGGATTTCCTTAAAACGTGATTTTCTGAAAAATTTTGACGAAAGAAAATTCTCCTTTTGGTTCTCTTTAGATGCTACACGTTAAGACGTACACGCCACAACAATTCTTTTCGAGATACAACGTGTAGTTTTGGAGATACAAGCTAATTTTGTACTATGCCTTATTTCTTCTCGTAAAGAGTTTCCAATGCGTACGCATATGTCTTTACTCTGCAAAACTCTATTTCCTTATGAAGTGGTATTCTTACATATCCTTTCGAGAGAAAACTGTCCTGTGCCTTCTCTTTTGAGGCTACACACTTAGACATACACGCAACATGAAAGCTTTTCGACTTACAACGTGTTGTTTAGGAAAAACAAGATAATTTCGCACGATGCGGGATTTCCTTAAAACGTGATTTTCTGAAAAATTTTGACGAAAGAAAATTCTCCTTTTGGTTCTCTTTAGATGCTACATGTTAAGACGTACACGCCACAACAATTCTTTTCGAGATACAACGTGTAGTTTTGGAGATACAAGCTAATTTTGTACGATGCGTTATTTCTTCTCGTAAAGAGTTTCCAATGCGTACGTATATGTCTTTACTCTGCAAAACTGTATTTCCTTATGAAGTGGTATTCTTACATATCCTTTCGAGAGAAAACTGTCCTGTGCCTTCTCTTTTGAGGCTACACACTTAGACATACACGCAACATGAAAGCTTTTCGACTTACAACGTGTTGTTTAGGAAAAACAAGATAATTTCGCACGATGCGGGATTTCCTTAAAACGTGATTTTCTGAAAAATTTTGACGAAAGAAAATTCTCCTTTTGGTTCTCTTTAGATGCTACATGTTAAGACGTACACGCCACAACAATTCTTTTCGAGATACAACGTGTAGTTTTGGAGATACAAGCTAATTTTGTAAGATGCGTTATTTCTTCTCGTAAAGAGTTTCCAATGCGTACGTATATGTCTTTACTCTGCAAAACTGTATTTCCTTATGAAGTGGTATTCTTACATATCCTTTCGAGAGAAAACTGTCCTGTGCCTTCTCTTTTGAGGCTACACACTTAGACATACACGCAACATGAAAGCTTTTCGACTTACAACGTGTTGTTTAGGAAAAACAAGATAATTTCGCACGATGCGGGATTTCCTTAAAACGTGATTTTCTGAAAAATTTTGACGAAAGAAAATTCTCCTTTTGGTTCTCTTTAGATGCTACATGTTAAGACGTACACGCCACAACAATTCTTTTCGAGATACAACGTGTAGTTTTGGAGATACAAGCTAATTTTGTACGATGCGTTATTTCTTCTCGTAAAGAGTTTCCAATGCGTACGTATATGTCTTTACTCTGCAAAACTGTATTTCCTTATGAAGTGGTATTCTTACATATCCTTTCGAGAGAAAACTGTCCTGTGCCTTCTCTTTTGAGGCTACACACTTAGACATACACGCAACATGAAAGCTTTTCGACTTACAACGTGTTGTTTAGGAAAAACAAGATAATTTCGCACGATGCGGGATTTCCTTAAAACGTGATTTTCTGAAAAATTTTGACGAAAGAAAATTCTCCTTTTGGTTCTCTTTAGATGCTACATGTTAAGACGTACACGCCACAACAATTCTTTTCGAGATACAACGTGTAGTTTTGGAGATACAAGCTAATTTTGTACTATGCGTTATTTCTTCTCGTAAAGAGTTTCCAATGCGTACGTATATGTCTTTACTCTGCAAAACTGTATTTCCTTATGAAGTGGTATTCTTACATATCCTTTCGAGAGAAAACTGTCCTGTGCCTTCTCTTTTGAGGCTACACACTTAGACATACACGCAACATGAAAGCTTTTCGACTTACAACGTGTTGTTTAGGAAAAACAAGATAATTTCGCACGATGCGGGATTTCCTTAAAACGTGATTTTCTGAAAAATTTTGACGAAAGAAAATTCTCCTTTTGGTTCTCTTTAGATGCTACATGTTAAGACGTACACGCCACAACAATTCTTTTCGAGATACAACGTGTAGTTTTGGAGATACAAGCTAATTTTGTACGATGCGTTATTTCTTCTCGTAAAGAGTTTCCAATGCGTACGTATATGTCTTTACTCTGCAAAACTGTATTTCCTTATGAAGTGGTATTCTTACATATCCTTTCGAGAGAAAACTGTCCTGTGCCTTCTCTTTTGAGGCTACACACTTAGACATACACGCAACATGAAAGCTTTTCGACTTACAACGTGTTGTTTAGGAAAAACAAGATAATTTCGCACGATGCGGGATTTCCTTAAAACGTGATTTTCTGAAAAATTTTGACGAAAGAAAATTCTCCTTTTGGTTCTCTTTAGATGCTACATGTTAAGACGTACACGCCACAACAATTCTTTTCGAGATACAACGTGTAGTTTTGGAGATACAAGCTAATTTTGTACTATGCGTTATTTCTTCTCGTAAAGAGTTTCCAATGCGTACGCATATGTCTTTACTCTGCAAAACTGTATTTCCTTATGAAGTGGTATTCTTACATATCCTTTCGAGAGAAAACTGTCCCGTGCCTTCTCTTTTGAGGCTACACACTTAGACATACACGCAACATGAAAGCTTTTCGACTTACAACGTGTTGTTTAGGAAAAACAAGATAATTTCGCACGATGCGGGATTTCCTTAAAACGTGATTTTCTGAAAAATTTTGACGAAAGAAAATTCTCCTTTTGGTTCTCTTTAGATGCTACATGTTAAGACGTACACGCCACAACAATTCTTTTCGAGATACAACGTGTAGTTTTGGAGATACAAGCTAATTTTGTACTATGCGTTATTTCTTCTCGTAAAGAGTTTCCAATGCGTACGCATATGTCTTTACTCTACAAAACTGTATTTCCTTATGAAGTGGTATTCTTACATATCCTTTCGAGAGAAAACTGTCCTGTGCCTTCTCTTTTGAGGCTACACACTTAGACATACACGCAACATGAAAGCTTTTCGACTTACAACGTGTTGTTTAGGAAAAACAAGATAATTTCGCACGATGCGGGATTTCCTTAAAACGTGATTTTCTGAAAAATTTTGACGAAAGAAAATTCTCCTTTTGGTTCTCATTAGATGCTACACGTTAAGACGTACACGCCACAACAATTCTTTTCGAGATACAACGTGTAGTTTTGGAGATACAAGCTAATTTTTTACTATGCGTTATTTCTTCTCGTAAAGAGTTTCCAATGCGTACGCATATGTCTTTACTCTGCAAAACTCTATTTCCTTATGAAGTGGTATTCTTACATATCCTTTCGAGAGAAAACTGTCCTGTGCCTTCTCTTTTGAGGCTACACACTTAGACATACACGCAACATGAAAGCTTTTCGACTTACAACGTGTTGTTTAGGAAAAACAAGATAATTTCGCACGATGCGGGATTTCCTTAAAACGTGATTTTCTGAAAAATTTTGACGAAAGAAAATTCTCCTTTTGGTTCTCTTTAGATGCTACATGTTAAGACGTACACGCCACAACAATTCTTTTCGAGATACAACGTGTAGTTTTGGAGATACAAGCTAATTTTGTACGATGCGTTATTTCTTCTCGTAAAGAGTTTCCAATGCGTACGTATATGTCTTTACTCTGCAAAACTGTATTTCCTTATGAAGTGGTATTCTTACATATCCTTTCGAGAGAAAACTGTCCTGTGCCTTCTCTTTTGAGGCTACACACTTAGACATACACGCAACATGAAAGCTTTTCGACTTACAACGTGTTGTTTAGGAAAAACAAGATAATTTCGCACGATGCGGGATTTCCTTAAAACGTGATTTTCTGAAAAATTTTGACGAAAGAAAATTCTCCTTTTGGTTCTCATTAGATGCTACACGTTAAGACGTACACGCCACAACAATTCTTTTCGAGATACAACGTGTAGTTTTGGAGATACAAGCTAATTTTGTACTATGCGTTATTTCTTCTCGTAAAGAGTTTCCAATGCGTACGCATATGTCTTTACTCTGCAAAACTCTATTTCCTTATGAAGTGGTATTCTTACATATCCTTTCGAGAGAAAACTGTCCTGTGCCTTCTCTTTTGAGGCTACACACTTAGACATACACGCAACATGAAAGCTTTTCGACTTACAACGTGTTGTTTAGGAAAAACAAGATAATTTCGCACGATGCGGGATTTCCTTAAAACGTGATTTTCTGAAAAATTTTGACGAAAGAAAATTCTCCTTTTGGTTCTCTTTAGATGCTACATGTTAAGACGTACACGCCACAACAATTCTTTTCGAGATACAACGTGTAGTTTTGGAGATACAAGCTAATTTTGTACGATGCGTTATTTCTTCTCGTAAAGAGTTTCCAATGCGTACGTATATGTCTTTACTCTGCAAAACTGTATTTCCTTATGAAGTGGTATTCTTACATATCCTTTCGAGAGAAAACTGTCCTGTGCCTTCTCTTTTGAGGCTACACACTTAGACATACACGCAACATGAAAGCTTTTCGACTTACAACGTGTTGTTTAGGAAAAACAAGATAATTTCGCACGATGCGGGATTTCCTTAAAACGTGATTTTCTGAAAAATTTTGACGAAAGAAAATTCTCCTTTTGGTTCTCTTTAGATGCTACATGTTAAGACGTACACGCCACAACAATTCTTTTCGAGATACAACGTGTAGTTTTGGAGATACAAGCTAATTTTGTACGATGCGTTATTTCTTCTCGTAAAGAGTTTCCAATGCGTACGTATATGTCTTTACTCTGCAAAACTGTATTTCCTTATGAAGTGGTATTCTTACATATCCTTTCGAGAGAAAACTGTCCTGTGCCTTCTCTTTTGAGGCTACACACTTAGACATACACGCAACATGAAAGCTTTTCGACTTACAACGTGTTGTTTAGGAAAAACAAGATAATTTCGCACGATGCGGGATTTCCTTAAAACGTGATTTTCTGAAAAATTTTGACGAAAGAAAATTCTCCTTTTGGTTCTCTTTAGATGCTACATGTTAAGACGTACACGCCACAACAATTCTTTTCGAGATACAACGTGTAGTTTTGGAGATACAAGCTAATTTTGTACTATGCGTTATTTCTTCTCGTAAAGAGTTTCCAATGCGTACGTATATGTCTTTACTCTGCAAAACTGTATTTCCTTATGAAGTGGTATTCTTACATATCCTTTCGAGAGAAAACTGTCCTGTGCCTTCTCTTTTGAGGCTACACACTTAGACATACACGCAACATGAAAGCTTTTCGACTTACAACGTGTTGTTTAGGAGATACAACCTAACTTTGAACGATGCGTTATTTCATCTCTAAAAGTGTTTCCAATAAGTACCTATTTGTCTTTAGACTGCAACACTGTATTTCCTTCGAACGTGGTATTCTTACATCTTATTTCAAGAGAAAACACTGCTGTGCATTGGCTTTTGAGGATACAGGCTTAGACATACACGCAACAGCAAAGCTTTTCATGTTACAACGTGTTGTTTAGGAAAAACAAGATAATTTCGCACGATGCGGGATTACCATAAAACGTGATTTTCTGACATATTTTGACGAAAGAAAATTCTCCTGTGGGTTCTCTTTTGAGGCTACACATTTAGACGTACATGCCACACCAACTCTTTTCGAGTTCCAACGTGTTGTTTAGGAGATACAAGCTAATTTTGTATGATGCGTTATTTCTTCTCATAAAGTGTTTCCAATACGTACGTATTTGTCTTTATTCTGCAACACTGTATTTCCTTATAACGTGGTATTCTTACATATTCTTTTGAGAGAAAACTCTCCTGTGCATTCTCTTTTGAGGCTACACGCTTAGATATACAAGTAACACCAAAGCTTTTCGAGTTACAACATGTTGTTTAGGAAAAACAAGATAATTTCGCACAATGCGGGATTTCCTAAAAACGTGATTTCTGAAAAATTTTGAAAGAAGAAAAATCTCCTCTGGGTTCTCTTTTGAGGCTAAAAGTTTAGTCGTACACCCCACACCAAATCGTTTCGAGTGACAACGTGTTGTTAAGGAGATACAAGCTAATTTTGAACGATGCGTTATTTCATCTCTAAAAGTGTTTCCAGTACGTACGTATTTGTCTTTAGTCTACAACACTGTATTTCCTTACAACGTGGTATTCTTACATCTTCTTTTGAGAGAAAATTCTCCTGTGGGTTCTCTTTTGAGGCTACACGAGTTACAACGTGTTGTTTAGGAGAGACAAGCTAATTTTTTATAATGCGTTAATTTTTCTCATAAAGTGTTTCCAAGCTAATTTTGAACGATGCATTATTTCTTCGTGTAGCCTCAAAAGAGAACCCTAAACAACACGTTGTAACTCGAAAAGCTTTGGTGTTGCGTGTATGTCTAAACGTGTGGCCTCAAAAGAGAAGGCACAGGAGAGTTTCTCTCAAAAGAATATGTAAGAATACCACGTTATAAGGAAATACAGTGTTGCAGAGTAAAGACAAATACATACGTATTGGAAACACTTAATGAGAAGAAATAACGCATCGTACAAAATTAGCTTGTATCTCCTAAACAACACGTTGTAACTCGAAAATATTTGGTGTGGCGTGTCCGTGTAAACATGTAGCCTCAAAAGAGAACCCACAGGATAATTTTCGTTCGTCAATATTTGTCAGAAAACCACGTTTTAAGGAAGTCCCACATCGTGCGAAATTATCTTGTTTTTCCTAAACAACATGTCGTAACTCGAAAAGCTTTGGTGTTGCGTGTATGTCTAAGCGTGTAGCCTCAAAAGAGAAGGCACAGGAGAGTTTTCTCTCGAAAGAATATGTAAGAATACCACGTTATAAGGAAATACAATGTTGCAGTGTAAATACAAATACTTATGTATAGGAAACACTTTACGAGAAGAAATAAAGCATCGTACAAAATTAGCTTTTATCTCCTAAACAACACGTTGTAACTCGAAATATTTTGTGTGTCGTGTACATCTAAACGTGTAGCCTCAAAAGAGAAGGCACAGGAGAGTTTTCTCTCGAAAGAATATGTAAGAATACCACGTTTTAAGGAAATACAGAGTTGCAGAGTAAAGACAAATATGTATGTATTGGCAACACCTTACGAGAAAAAATAAGGCATCGTACAAAATTAGTCTGTATCTCCTAAACAACACGTTGTAACTGAAAAGGATTTGGTGTGGCGTGTACGTCTAAACGTGTAGCCTCAAAAGAAAACCAACAGGAGAATTTTCTTTGGTCAAAATTTTTCAGAAAACCACGTTTTAAGGAAATCCCGCATCTTGCGAAATTATCTTGTTTTTCCTAAACAACACGTTGTAACTCGAAAAGCTTTGGTGTTGCCTGTATGTCTAAGCGTGTAGCCTCAAGAGAGAAGGCACAGGAGAGTTTTTTCTCGAAAGAATATGTAAGAATACCACGTTTTAAGGAAATACAGTGTTGCAGAGTAAAGACAAATACATTCGTATTGGCAACACTTTACGAGAAGAAATAACGCATCGTACAAAATTAGCTTGTATCTCCTAAACAACACGATGTAACTCGAAAAGATTTGGTGTGGCGTGTACGTCTAAATGTGTAGCCTCAAAAGTGAACTTAAAGTAGTATTTTCTTTCGTCAAAATTTGTCAGAAAACCACGTTTTATGGAAATCCCGCATCGTGGAAATTATCTTGTTTTTCCTAAACAACACGTTGTAACTCGAAAAGCTTTGGTGCTGCGTGTATGTCTAAGCGTGTAGCCTCAAAAGAGAACGCACAGGAGAGTTTTCTCTCGAAAGAATATGTAAGAATACCGCGTTATAAGGAAATACAGTGTTGCAGAGTAAAGACAAATACGTACTTATTGGAAACACTTAAACTTTACGAGAAGAAATAAGGCATCGTAAAAAATTAGTATGTATCTCCTAAACATCACGTTATAACTCGAAAAGATTTGGTGTGGTGTGTACGTCTAAACATGTAGCCTCAAACGAGAACCCACAGGAGAATTTTCGTTCATCAAAATTTGTCAGAAAACCACGTTTTAAGGAAATCCTGCATCGTGCGAAATTATCTTGTTTTTCCTAAGCAACACGTTGTAACGCGAAAACCATTGGTGTTGCGTGTATGTCTAAGCGTGTAGCCTCAAAAGAGAATGCAAAGGAGAGTTTTTTTTCTCGAAAGAATATATAAGAATACCACGTTATTAGGAAATACAGTGTTGCAGAGTAAAGACAAATATTTACGTATTGGAAAAACTTTACGAGAAGAAATAACGCATCTTACAAAATTAGCTTGTATCTCCTAAACAACACGTTGTAACTTAAAAAGATTTGGTGTGGCGTGTACGTCTAATCGTGTAGCCTCAAAAGAGAAACCATAGGAGAATTTTCTTTGGTCAAAATTTGTCAGAAAACCACGTATGAAGGAAATACCGCATCATGCGAAATTATTTTGTTTTTCCTAAACAAAACGTTTTAACTCGAAAAGCTTTGATGTTGCCTGTATGTCTAAGCGTGTAGCCCCAAAAGAGAACGCACAGGAGAGTTTTCTCTCGAAAGAATATGTAAGAATATCACGTTGTAAGGAAATACAGTGTTGCAGAGTAAAGGAAAATACATATGTATTGGAAACGCACCATCAAAGCTTTTCGAGTTACAACGTGTTGTTTAGGAAAAGCAAGATAATTTCGCACGATGAGTGATTTCCTTAAAACATGGTTTTCTGAGAAATATTAACGAAAAAAAATTCTCCTGTGGGTTATCTTTTGAGGCTACACGTTTAGACGTGCACGCCACACCAAATCTTTTCGAGTTACAAACTGTTGTTTAGGAGATACAAGCTAATTTTTTATGATGCTTTATTTCTTCTTGTAAGGTGTTTCCAATAGGTACGTATTTGCCTTTAGTCTGCAACACTGTATTTCCTTATAACGTGGTATTCTTACATATTCTTTCGAGAGAAAACTTTCCTGTGCGTCCTCTTTTGAGGCTACACGCTTAGACATACACGCAATACCAAAGATTTTCGCGTTACAACGTGTTGTTTAGGAAAAACAAGATAATTTCGCACGAAGAGGGATTTCCTTAATACGTGATTTTCTGACAAATTTTGACCAAAGAAAATTCTCCTATGGGTTCTCATTTGAGACTACACGTTTAGACGTACAGGCCACACCAAATCTTTTTAAGTTACAACATGTTGTTTAGGAGATACAAGCTAATTTTTTTACGATGCATTATTTCTTCTCGTAAAGTTTAACTTTTTCCAATAAGTATGTATTTGCCTCTACTCTGCAACACTGTATTTCCTTATAACGTGGTATTCTTACATATTATTTCAAGAGAAAACTCTCCTGTGCGTTCTCGGATTTCCTTAAACCGTTGTGTTCTGCCAAATTTTGAAGAAAGAAAATTCTCCTGTGGGTTCTCTTATGATGCTACACGTTTAGACATGCACGCCACACCAAATCCTTTCGAGTTACCACGTGTTGTTTAGGAGATACAGGCTAATTTTGTACGATGTGTTATTTCTTCTCGTAAATTGTTTCCAATACGTACGTATTTGTCTTTCTCTGCAACACTGTATTTCCTTATAACGTGGTATTCTTACATATTCTTTCGAGGGAAATCTCTCCTGAGCGTTCTCTTCTGAGGCTACATGTTTAGACATACAAGCAACACCAAAGCTTTTCGAGTTACAACGTGTTGTTTAGGAAAAACTAGATAATTTCGCACGATGCGAGATTTCCATAAACGTGGTTTTCTGAAAAATTTGACAATAGAAAGTTCTCCTGTGGGTTCTCTTTTGAGGCTACATGTTTAGACGTACACGCCACACCAAATCTGTTCGAGTTACAACGTGTTGTTTAGGAGATACAAGCTAATATTTTACAATGTGTTAATTCTTCTCATAAAGTGTTTCCAATACGTACGTATTTGTCTTTACTCTGCAACATTGTATTTCCTTATAACGTGGTATTCTTACATATTCTTTCAATAGAAAACTGTCCTGTGCGTTCCCTTTTGTGGCTACACACTTAGACATACAGGCAACACCAAAGCTATTCAAGTTACAACATGTAGTTTAGGAAAAAGAAGATGATTTCGCAGGACGCGGGATTTCCTTAAAACGTGGTTTTCTGAAAAATTTTGACGAAAGAAAATTCTCCTGTGGGTTCTCTTTTGTGGCTACACATTTAGACGTACACACCACACCAAAACCTTTCGAGTTACAATGTGCTTTTTAGGAAATACAAGCTAATTTTGTACGATGCATTATTTCTTCTCGTAAAGTGTTTCAAATACGTATGTATCTATCTTTACTCTGCAACACTGTATTTCCTTATAACGTGGTATTCTTACATATTCGTTCGAGAGAAAACTCTCCTGTGCGTTCTCTTTTAAGGCTACACGCTTAGACATACACGCAGCACCAAAGCTTTTCGAGTTACAACGTGTTGTTTAGGAAAAACAAGATAATTTCGCACAATGCGGGATTTCCTTAAAACGTGGTTTTCTGACAAATTTGACGAAAGAAAATTCTCCTGTGGGTTCTCTGTTGAGGCTACACGTTTCAACTTACACGCCACACCAAATCCTTCGAGTTACTACGTGTTGTTTAGGAAATACAAGCTAATTTTGTACGATGTATTATTCCTTCTCGTAAAGTGTTTCCAATAAGTAAGTATCTGTCTTTACTCTGCAATACTGTATTTCCTTATAACGTGGTATTCTTACATATTCTTTCGAGAGAATACTCTACTGTGCATTCTCTTTTGAGGCTACACGCTTAGACATACACGCAACACCAAAGCTTTTCGAGTTACAACGTGTTGTTTAGGAAAACAAGATGATTTCGCATGATGCAGGACGTCCTTAAAACGTGGTTTTCTGAAAAAATTTTGACGAGAGAAAATTCTCCAGTGGGTTCTCTTTTGAGGCTACACATTTAGATGTAAACACCACAGCATATCTTTTCGAGTTACAACGTGTTGTTTCGGAGATACAAGCTAATTTTGTACCATGTGTTATTTCTTCTCGTTAAGCGTGTAGCCTCAAAAGAGAAGGCACAGGAGAGTTTTCTCTCGAAAGAATATGTAAGAATACCACGTTATAAGGAAATACAGTGTTGCAGAGTAAAGACAAATACGTACGTATTGGAAACACTTTAGGAGAAGAAATAATGCTTCGTGCAAAATTAGCTTGTATCTCCTAAACAACACGTTTAACTCGAAAAGATTTGGTGTCACCTGTATGTCTAAACGTGTAGCCTCAAAAGAGAACCCACAGGAGAACTTTCTTTCATCAAATTTTGCCAGAAAACCACATTTTAAAGAAATCCCACATCGTGCGAAATTATCTTGTTTTTCCTAAACAACATGTCGTAACTCGAAAAGCTTTGGTGTTGCGTGTATGTGTAAGCGTGTAGCCTCAAAAGAGAAGGCACAGGAGAGTTTTCTCTCGAAAGAATATGTAAAAATACCACGTTATAAGGAAAGACAGTGTTGCAGAGTAAAGACAAATACTTATGTATAGGAAACACTTTAGGAGAAGAAATAACGCATCGTACAAAATTAGCTTTTATCTCCTAAACAACACGTTGTAACTCGAAATATTTTGTGTGGCGTGTACATCTAAACGTGTAGCCTCAAAAGAGAAGGCATAGGAGAGTTTTCTCTCGAAAGAATATGTAAGAATACCGCGTTTTAAGGAAATACAGAGTTGCAGAGTAAAGATAAATATGTACGTATTGGCAACACCTTACGAGAAAAAATAAGGCATCGTACAAAATTAGTCTGTATCTCCTAAACAACATGTTGTAACTGAAAAGGATTTGGTGTGGCGTGTACGTCTAAACGTGTAGCCTCAAAAGAGAACCCACAGGCGAATTTTCTTTCGTCAAAATTTTTCAGAAAACCACGTTTTGAGGAAATCCCGCATCTTGTGAAATTATCTTGTTTTTCCTAAACAACACGTTGTAACTCGAAAAGCTTTGGTGTTGCGTGTATGTCTAAGCGTGTAGCCTCAAAAGAGAAGGCACAGGAGAGTTTTTTCTCGAAAGAATATGTAAGAATACCACGTTTTAAGGAAATATCTTGTTGCAGAGTAAAGACAAATACATATGTATTGGCAACACTTTACGAGAAGAAATGACGCATCGTACAAAATTAGTCTGTATCTCCGAAACAAAACGTTGTAACTTGAAAAGATTTGGTGTGGCGTGTACGTCTAAACGTGTAGCCTCAAAAGAGAACCCACAGGAGAATTTTCTTAGGTCAAAATTTGTCAGAAAACCTCGTTTTAAGGAAATCCCGCATCTTGCGAAATTATCTTGTTTTTCCTAAACAACACGTTATAACTAGAAAAGCTTTGGTGTTGCGTGTACATCTAAGCGTGTAGCCTCAAAAGGGAATGCACAGGAGAGTTTTCTCTCGAAAGAATATGTAAGAATACCACGTTATAAGGAAATACAGTGTTGCAGAGTAAAGACAAATATGTAGGTATAGGAAATACTTTACGAGAAGAAATAACTCTTTGTGCAAAATTAGCTTGTATCTCCTAAACAACACGTTGTAACTCGAAATGATTTGGTGTGGCGTGTACATCTAAACGTGTGGCCTCAAAAGAGAACCCACGGGATAATTTTCTCTTGTCAAAATTTGTCAGAAAACCACGTTTTATGGAAATCCCTCATCGTGCGAAATTATCTAGTTTTTCATAAACAACACGTTATAACTTGAAAAGCTTTGGTGTTGCGTGTATGTCTAAGCCTATAGCCTCAAAAGAGAATGCACAGGAGAGTTTTCTCTCGAAAGAATATGTTAAAATACCACGTTATAAGGAAATACAGAGTTGCAGAGTAAAGACAAATAGGTATGTATTGGAAACACTTTACGAGAAGAAATAACGCATTGTACAAAATTAGCTTGTATCTCCTAAACAACACGTTGTAACTCGAAAGGATTTGGTGTGGCCTGTACGTCTAAATGTGTAGCCTCAAAAGAAAACCCACAGGATAATTTTCTTTCGTTAAAATTTTTCTGAAAACCACATTTTATGGAAATCCCGCATCGTTCGAAATTATCTTGTTTTTCCTAAACAACATATTGTAACTCGAAAATCTTTTGTTTGCGTGTATGTCTAAGGGTGTAGCCTCAAAAGAGAAGGCACAGGAGAGTTTTCTCTCGAAAGAATATGTAAGAATACCACGTTAAAAGGAAATACAGTGTTGAAGAGTAAAGACAAATACGTACATATTGGAAACACTTTACGAGAAGAAATAACGCATCGTACAAAATTAGCTTGTATCTCCTAATCAACACGTTGTAACTCGAACTGATTTGGTGTGCTGTTTACATCTAAACGTGTAGCCTCCAAAGAGAACCCACAGGAGAATTTTGTTTCGTCAAAATTTGTCAGAAAACCACGTTTTAAGGAAATACCGCATCGTGTGAAATTACCTTGTTTTTCCTAAACAACACGTTGTATCTCGAAAAGCTTTGGTTTTGTGTGTAGGTCTAAGCGTGTAGCCTCAAAAGAGAACGCAGAGGAGAGTTTTCTCTCGAAAGAATATGTAAGAATACCACGTTATAAGTACATACAGTGTTGCAGAGTAAAGATAAATAGGTACGTATTGTAAATACTTTATGAGAAGAATTAATGCATGGTACAAAATTAGCTTGTATCTCCTAAACAACTCCTTGTAACTCGAAAGGATTTGGTGTGGCTCGTACGTATACATGTGTAACCTCAAAAAAGAACCCACAGGAGAACTTTCTTTCGTCAAAATTTGTCCAAAAACCACGTTTTAGGGAAATCTCTCATCGTGCAAAATTATCTTGTTTTTCCTAAACAACACGTTGTAACTCAAAAAGCTTTGGTGTTGCGTGTATGTCTGAGCTTGTAGCCTCTAAAGAGAATGCACAGGAGAGTTTTCTCTCGAAAGAACATGTAAGAATACAACGTTATAAGGAAATACAGTGTTGCAGAGTAAAGACAAATACGTACGTATTGGAAACACTTTACGAGAAGAAATAACGCATCGTAAAAAATTAGCTTGTATCTCCTAAACAACACGTGGTAACTCGAAAGGATTTGGTGTGGCGTGTACTTCTAAACGTGTAGCCTCAAAAGAGAACCCACAGGAGAATTTTCTTTCGTCAAAATTTGTCAGAAAACCACGTTTTAAGGTAATCCTGCATTGTGCGAAATTATCTTGTTTTTCCTAAACAACACGTTGTAACTCGAAAAGCTTTGGTATTGCCTGTATGTCTAAGTGTGTAGCCTCAAAAGGGAACGCACAGGATAGTTTTCTCTCGAAATAATATGTAAGAATACCACGTTATAAGGAAATACAATGTTGCAGAGTAAAGACAAATACATACTTACTGGAAACACTTTACGAGAAGAATTAACGCATTGCAAAAAATTAGCTTGTATCTCCTAAACAACACGTTGTAACTCGAAAAGATTTGGTGTGGCGTGTACGTCTAAATATGTAGCCTCAAAAGAGAACCAACAGGAGAATTTTCTTTCGTCAAAATTTTTCAGAAAACCACGTTTTAAGGAAATCCCGCATCGTGTGAAATCATCTCCTTTTTCCTAAACAACATGTTGTGACTCGAAAAGCTTTGGTGTTGCGTGTATGTGTAAGCGTGGAGCCTCAAAAGAGAAGGCACAGGAGAGTTTTCTGTCGAAAGAATATGTAAGAATACTACGTTATAAGGAAATACAATTTTGCAGATTAAAACAAATAAGTACATATTGGAAACACTTTACGAGAAGAAATAACGCATCGTACAAAATTAACTTGTATCACCAAACAGCACGTTGTAAATCGAAATGATTTGGTGTGACGTGTATGTCTAAACGTGTAGCCTAAAGAGAGAACCCACAGGATAATTTTCTTTCATCAAAATTTGTCAGAAACCACGTTTTAAGGAAATCTCACATCGTGCGAAATTATCTTGTTTTTCCTAAACACCACGCTGTAACTCGAAAAGCTTTGGTGTTGCGTGTATGTCTAAGCTTGTAGCCTCAAAAGAGATCGCACAAGAGAGTTTTCTCTTGAAAGATTATGTACGAATACCACGTTATAAGGAAATACAATTTTGCAGAGTAAAGACAAATAAGTACATACTGGAAACACTTTACGAGAAGAAATAACGCATCGTACAAAATTAGATTGTATCTCCTAAACAACACGTTGTAACTCGAAAAGATTTGGTGTGACGTGTACGTCTAAAAGTGTAACGTCAAAAGAGAACCCACATGAGAATTTTCTTCCCTCAAAATTTGTCAGAAACCACGTTTTAAGGAAATCTCTCATCGTGCGAAATTATCTTGTTTTTTTCTAAACAACACATTGTATCAGGAAAAGATTTGGTGTTGTGTGTATGTCTAAGAGTGTAACCTCAAAAGAGAACGCACAGGATAGTTTTCTCTCGAAAGGATATGTAAGAATACCATGTTATAAGGAAATACAATGTTGCAGAGTCAAGACAAATACGTACGTATTGGAAACACTTTACGAGAAGAATTAACGCATCGTAAAAAATTAGCTTGTATCTCCTAAACAACACGTTGTAACTCGAAAAGATTTGGTGTGGCATGTACATCTAAACGTGTAGCCTCAAAAGAGAACCCACAGGAGAATTTTCTTTATTCAAAATTTTTCAGAAAACCACGTTTTAAGGAAATCCCGCATCGTGCGAAATCATCTATTTTCCAAAACAGCATGTTGTAACTCGAAAAGCTTTGGTGTTGCATGTATGTGTAAGTGTGGAGCCTCAAAAGTGAAGGCACAGGAGAGTTTTCTCTCGAAAGAATATGTAAGAATACCACGTTATAAGGAAATACAATTTTGCAGAGTAAAGACAAATAAGTGCATATTGGAAACACTTTACGAGAAGAAATAACGCATCGTATAAAATTAGCTTGTATCTCCGAAACAACACGTTGTAACTCGAAAATATTTGGTGTGACGTGTACATCTAAAAGTGTAACCTCAAACGAGAACCCACAGCAGAATTTTGTTTCATCAAAATTTGTCAGAAACCACGTTTTAAGGAAATCTCGCATTGTGCGAAATTATCTTGTTTTTCCTAAACAACATGTTGTAACTCAAAAAGCTTTGGTGTTGCGTGTATGTCTAAGCTTGTAGCCTCAAAAGAGAACGCACAGGAGAGTTTTCTCTCGAAAGAATATGTAAGAATACCACATTATAAGGAAATACAGTGTTGCAGAGTAAAGACAACTACATACGTATTGGAAACACTTTAAGAGAAAAAATAACACATCGTACAAAATTAGCTTGTATCTCCTAAACAACACGTTGTAACTCGAAAAGATTTGGTGTGGCTCATACCTCTACACGTGTAGCCTCAAAAGAGAACCCACAGGAGAACTTTCTTTCATCAAAATTTTTCAGAAAACCACGTTTTATGGAAATCTCGCATCGTGCGAAATTATCTTGTTTTTCGTAAACAACACGTTGTAACTCGAAAAGCTTTGGCGTTGCGTGTTTGTCTAAGCGTGTAGCCTCAAAAGAGAATGCACAGGAGAGTTTTCCCTCGAAAGAATATGTAAGAATACCACGTTATAAGGAAATACAGTGTTGCAGAGTAAAGACAAAAAAAGTACGTATTGGAAACTCTATAGGAGAAGAAATAACGCATCGTACAATATTTGCTTGTATCTCCTAAACAACACGTGGTAACTCGAAAGGATTTGGTGTGGCGTGTATGTCTAAACGTGTAGCCTCTAAAGAGAACCCACGGGAGAATTTTTTTCCTCCAAATTTGTCAGAAAACCACGTTTTAAGGAAATCCCGCATCGTGCAAAATTATCTTGTTTTTCATAAACAACACGTTGTAACTCGAAAAGAGTTGGTGTTGACTGTATGTCTAAGTGTGTAGCCTCAAAGGGGAACGCACAGGATAGTTTTCCCTCTAAAGAATATGTAAGAATACCACGTTATAAGGAAATACAATGTTGCAGAGTAAAGACAAACGCGTACTTCTTGGAAACACTTTATGAGAAGAATTAACGCATCGTAAAAAATTAGCTTGTATCTCCTAAACAACACGTTGTAACTCGAAAAGATTTGGTGTTGCATGTACATCTAAACGTGTAGCCTCAAAAGAAAACCCACAGGAGATTTTTCTTTCATCAAAATTTGTCAGAAACCACGTTTTAAGGAAATCTCGCATCGTGCGAAATTATCTTGTTTTTCCTAAACAACACGTTGTAACTCGAAAACCTTTGGTGTTGCGTGTATATCTAAGCATGTAGCCTCAAAAGAGAACGCACAGGAGAGTTTTCCCTCGAAATAATATGTACGAATACCACGTTATAAGGAAATACAGTGTTGCAGAGTAAAGACAAATAAGTACGAATTGGAAACACTTTACGAGAAGAAATAAGGCATCGTAAAAAATTGGCTTGTATCTCCTAAACAACACGTTGTACCTCGAAAAGATTTGGTGTGGCTCATACGTCTACACGTGTAGCCTCAAAAAAGAACGAACAGGAGAACTTTCTTTCGTTAAAATTTCTCAGGAAACCACGTTTTAAGGAAATACCGCATCATGCAAAATTATCTTGTTTTTCCTAAACAGCATGATGTAACTCAAAAAGCTTTGGTGTTGCATGTATGTCTAAGCGAGTAACCTCTAAAGAGAACGCACAGGATAGTTTTCTCTCGAAAGAATATGTAAGAATACTACGTTATTAGGAAATACAATGTTGCAGAGTAAAAACACATACGTACCTATTGGAAAAACTTTACAAGAAGAATTAACGCATCGTACAAAATTAGCTTGTATCTCCTAAACAACACGTGGTAACTCGAAAGGATTTGGTGTGGTGTGTACGTCTAAACATGTAGCCTCAAAAGAGAACCCACAGGAGAATTTACTTTCATCAACATTTTTCAGAAAACCACGTTTTAAGGAAATCCCGCATCGTGCGAAATGATCTTCTTTTTCCTAAACAACATGTTGTACCTCGAAAAGCTTTGGTGTTGCGTGTATGTGTAAGCATGGAGCGACAAAAGGGACAGCACAGGAGAGTTTTCACTCGAAAGAATATGTAAGAATACCACGTTATAAGGAAATACAATTTTGCAGAGTAAAGACAAATAAGTACTTATTGGTTACACTTTACGAGAAGAAATAACGCATCATTCAAAATTAGCTTGTATCTCCTAAACAACACGTTGTAACTCGAAAAGATTTGGTGTGACGTGTATGTCTAAACGTGTAGCCTCAAAAGAGAACCCACAGGAGAATTTTCTTTCATCAAAATTTGTCAAAAACCACGTTTTAAGGAAATCTCGCATCGTGCGAAATTATCTTGTTTTTCCTAAACAACACGTTGTAACTCGAAAAGCTTTGGTGTTGCGTGTATGTCTAAGCTTTTAGCCTCAAAAGAGAACGCACAGGAGAGTTTTCTCTCGAACGAATATGTAAGAATACCACGTTATAAGAAAACACAGTGTTGCAGAGTAAAGACAAATACGTACGTATTGGAAACACTTGAAGAGAAGAAATAACGCATCATACAAAATTAGCTTGTATCTCCTAAACAACACGTTGTAACTCGAAAAGATTTGGTGTGGCTCGTACCTCTACACGTGTAGCCTCAAAAGAGAACCCACAGGAAAACTTTCTTTCGTCAAAATTTTTCAGGAAACCACGTTTTATGGAAATCTCGCTTCAAGCGAAATTATCTTGTTTTTCCTAAAAAACACATTGTAACTCGAAAAGCTTTGGCGTTGCGTGTTTGTCTAAGCGTGTAGCCTCAAAGAGAACGCACAGGAGAGTTTTCCCTCGAAATAATATGTAAGAATACCACGTTATAAGGAAATACAGTGTTGCAGAGTAAAGACAAATAAGTATGTATTGGAAACACTTTACCAGAGGAAATAATGCATTGTTCAAAATTGCTTGTATCTCCTAAACAACACGTTGTAACTCGAAAAGATTTGGTGTGGCTCATATGTCTACACGTGTAGCCTCAAAAGAGAATGCACAGGAGAACTTTCTTTCGTCAAAATTTCTCAGGAAACCACGTTTTAAGGAAATCCCGCATCGTGCAAAATTATCTTGTTTTTCCTAAACAACACTATGTAACTCGAAAATCTTTGGTGTTGCATGTATGTCTAAGTGTGTAGCCTCAAAAGAGAACGCACAGGAGAGTTTTCCCTCGAAAGAATATGTAAGAATACCACGTTATAAGGAAATACAGTGTAGCAGAATAAAGACAAATACGTACCTATTGGAAACACTTTACGAGAAGAAATAAAGCATCGTAAAAAATTTGCTTGTATCTCCTAAACATGTTGTAACTTGAAAAGATTTGGTGTGGCTCATACGTCTAAAAGTGTAGCCTCCAAAGAGAACCCACAGGAGAACTTTCTTTCGTCAAAATTTGTCAGAAAACCACGTTTTAAGGAAATCCCGCATCGTGCAAAATTATCTTGTTTTTCCAAAACAACACGTTGTAACTCGAAAAGCTTTGGTGTTGCGTGTATGTCAAAGCATGTAGCCTCTAAAGAGAACGCACAGGAGAGTTTTCTCTCGAAAGAACTTGTAAGAATACAACGTTATAAGGAAATACAGTGTTGCAGAGTAAAGACAAATACATACGTATTGGAAACACTTTATGAGAAGAAATAACACATCGTACAAAATTAGCTTGTATCTTCTAAATAACACGTGATAACTCGAAAGGATTTGGTGTCGCGTGCACGTCTAAACGTATAGCCTCAAAAGAGAACCCACAGGAGAATTTTCTTTCGTCAAAATTTGTCAGAACACAACGTTTTAAGGAAATCCCGCATCATGCGAAATTATCTTGTTTTTCATAAACAACACGTTGTAACTCGAAAAGCTTTGGTGTTGCCTGTATGTCTAAGTGTGTAGCCTCAAAAGGGAACGCAAAGGATAGTTTTCTCTCGAAAGAATATGTAGGAATACCACGTTATAAGGAAATACAATGTTGCAGAGTAAAGACAAATACGTACGTATTGGAAACACTTTACGAGAAGAAATAAGGCATCGTACAAAATTAGCTTGTATCTCCTAAACAACACGTGGTAACTCGAAAGGATTTGGTGTGACGTGTACGTCTAAACGTGTAGCCTCAAAAGAGAACCCACAGGAGAATTTTCTTTCGTTAAAATTTTCAGAAAACCACGTTTTAAGGAAATCCCGCATTGTGGGATATCATCTTCTTTTTCCTAAACAACATGTTGTAACTCGAAAAGCTTTGGTGTTGCATGTACTTGTAAGCATGGAGCCTCCAAAGGGAAAGCACAGGAGAGTTTTCTCTCGAAAGAAAATGTAAGAATACCACGTTATAAGGAAATACAATTTTCCAGAGTAAAGACATATAAGTACATATTGGTAACACTTTATGAGAAGAAATAACGCATCATTCAAAATTAGCTTGTATCTCCTAAACAACACGATGTAACTCGAAAGGATTTGGTGTGACGTGTATGTCTAAACGTGTAGCCTCAAAAGAGAACCCACAGGAGAATTTTCTTTCATCAAAATTTGTCAGAAACTACGTTTTGAGGAATTCTCGCATTCTGCAAAATTATCTTGTTTTTCCTAAACAACACGTTGTAAATCAAAACCTTTGGTGTTGCGTGTATGTCTAAGCATGTAGCCTCAAAAGAGAATGCACAGGAGAGTTTTCTCTCGAAAGAATATGTAAGAATACCACGTTATAAGGAAATACAGTGTTGCAGAGTAAAGACAAATTCGTACATATTGGAAACACTTTAAGAGAAGAAATAACACATCGTACAAAATTAGCTTGTATCTCCTAAGCAACACGTTGTAACTCGAAAAGATTTGGTGTGGCTCGTACCTCTACACGTGTAGCCTCAAAAGAGAACCCACAGGAGAACTTTCTTTTGTCAAATTTTTTCAGAAAACCACGTTTTATGGAAATCTCGCATCGTGCAAAATTATCTTGTTTTTCCAAAACAACACGTTGTAACTCGAAAAGCTTTGGTGTTGCGTGTATGTCTAAGCGTGTATCCTCTAAAGAGAACACACAGGAGAGTTTTCTCTCGAAAGAACATGTAAGAATACAACGGTATAAGGAAATACAGTGTTGCAGAGTAAAGACAAATACTTACTTATTGGAAACACTTTACGAGATGAAATAACACATCATACAAAATTAGCTTGTATCTCCTAAACAACACGTGGTAACTCAAAAGGATTTGGTGTGGCATGTACCTCTAAACATGTAGCCTCAAAAGAGAACCCACAGGACTATTTTCTTTCATCAAAATTTGTCAGAAAACCACGTTTTAAGGAAATACCGCATCGTGCGAAATCATCTTGTTTTTCATACACAACACGTTATACCTCGAAAAGCTTTGGTGTTGCCTTTATGTCTAAGTGTGTAGCCTCAAAAGGGAACGCACAGGATAGTTTTCTCTCGAAGGAATGTGTAAGAATACCACGTTATAAGGAAATACAGTGTTGCAGAGTAAAGACAAATACGTACATATTGGAAACACTTTACGAGAAGAATTAACGCATCATACAAAATTAGCTTGTATCTCCTAAACAATACGTTGTATCTCGGAAAGATTTGGTGTGGCGTGTACGTCTAAACATGTAGCCTCAAAAGAGAACCCACAGCAGAATTTTCTTTCGTCAAAATTTGTCAGAAAACCACGTTTTAAGGAAATCCTGCATCGTGGGAAATCATCTTCTTTTTCCTAAACAACATGTTGTAACTCGAAAAGCTTTGGTGTTGCGTGTATGTGTAAGGGTGGAGCCTCAAAAGAGAAGGCACAGGAGAGTTTTCTCTCGAAAGAATATGTAAGAATACCACGTTTTTACGAAATACAATTTTGCAGAGTAAAGACAAATAAGTACATATTGGAAACACTTTAGGTGAAGAAATAACGCATCGTACAAAATTAGCTTGTATCTCCTAAACAACACGTTGTAAATCGAAAAGATTTGATGTGACGTGTATGTCTAAACGTGTACCCTCAAAAGAGAACCGACAGGAGAATTTTCTTTCATCAAAATTTGTCAGAAACCACGTTTTAAGGACATCTCGCATTGTGCGAAATTATCTTGTTTTTCCTTAAAAACACGTTGTAACTCGAAAAGCTTTGGTGTTGTGTGTATATCTAAGCTTGTAGCCTCACAAGAGAACGCACAGGAGACTTTTTTCTCGAAAGAATATGGAAGAATACCACGTTATAAGGAAATACAGTGTTGCAGAGTAAAGACAAATACGTACCTATTTGAAACACTTTATGAGAAGAAATAACGCATCGAACAAAATTAGCTTGTATCTCCTAAACAACACGTTGTAACTCGAAAAGATTTGGTGTGGCTCGTTCTTCTACACGTGTAGCCTCAAAAGAGAACCCACAGGAGAACTTTCTTTCTTCAAAATTTTTCAGAAAACCACGTTTTATGGAAATCTCGCATCGTGCGAAATTATCTTGTTTTTCCTAAACAACACTTTGTAACTCGAAAAGCTTTGGCGTTGCGTGTTTGTCTAAGCGTGTAGCCTCAAAAGAGAATGCACAGGAGAGTTTTCCCTCGAAAGAATATGTAAGAATACCACGTTATAAGGAAATACAGTGTTGTAGAGTAAAGACAAATAAGTACGTATTGGAAACACTTACTGAGAAGAAATAACGCATAGTACAAAATTTGCTTCTATCTCCTAAACAACACGTTGTAACTTGAAAAGATTTGGTGTGGCTCGTACGTATGCACGTGTAACCTCAAAAGAGAACCCACAGGAGAACTTTCTTTCGTCAAAATTTGTCAGAAAACCACGTTTTAAGGAAATCCCGCATCGTGCAAAATTATCTTGTTTTTCCTAAACAACAAGTTGTAACTCAAAAAGCTTTGGTGTCGCATGTATGTCTAAGCGTGTAGCCTCTAAAGAGAACACACAGGAGAGTTTTCTCTCGAAAGAACATGTAAGAATACAACGTTATAAGGAAATACAGTGTTGCAGAGTAAAGGCAAATAAATACGTATTGGAAACACTTTACCAGAAGAAATAACGCATCATATAAATTAGATTGTATCTCATAAACAACATGTGGTAACTCAAAAGGATTTGGTGTGGTGTGTACGTCTAAACGTGTAGCCTTAAAAGAGAACCCACAGGAGATTTTTCTTTCATCAAAATTTGTTAGAAACCACGTTTTAAGGAAATCCCGCATCGTGCGAAATTACCTTCTTTTTCCTAAACAACACGTTGTAACTTGAAAAGCTTTGGTGTTGCATGTATGTCTAAGCGTGTAAGCGCAAAAGAGAATGCACAGGAGAGTTTTCTCTCGAAAGAATATGTAAGAATACCACATTATAAGGAAATACAGTGTTGCAGAGTAAAGACAACTACGTACGTATTGGAAACTCTTTATGAGAAGAAATAACCCATTGTACATAATAGCTTGTATCTCCTAAACAACATGTTGTAACTCGAAAAGATTTTGTGTGGCTCGTACTTCTACATGTGAGCCTCAAAAGAGAACCCACAAGAAAACTTTCTTTCTCAAGATATTTCAGAAAACCACGTTTTAAGGAAATCTCGCATTGTGCGAAATTATCTTGTTTTTCCTAAACAACACGTTGTAACTTGAAAAGCTTTGGCGTCGTGTGTTTGTCTAAGCGTGTAGCCTCAAAGGAGAACACACAGGAGAGTTTTCCCTCGAAAGAATATGTAAGAATACCATGTTATAAGGAAATACAGTGTTGCAGAGTAAAGACAAATAAGTACTTATTGGAAACACTTTACGAGAAGAAATAACGCATCTTATAAAATTTGCTTGTATCTCCTAAACAACACGTTCTAACTCGAAAAGATTTGGTGTGGCTCGTACGTCTACACGTGTAGCCTCAAAAGAGAACCCACAGAAGATCTTTCTTTCGTCAAAGTTGTCAGAAAACAACGTTTTAAGGAAATCCCACATCGTGCAAAATTATCTTGTTTTTCCTAAACAACACGTTGTAACTCAAAAAGCTTTGGTGTTGCGTGTATGTCTAAGCATGTAGCCTCTACAGAGAACGCACAGGAGAGTTTTCTCTCGAAAGAACATGTAAGAATAAAACATTATAAAGAAATACAGTGTTGCAGAGTAAAGACAAATATGTACGTATTGGAAAGACTTTACGAGAAGAAATAACGCATCGTACAAAATTAGCTTGTATCTCCTAAACAACACGTGGTAACTCGAAAGGATTTGGTGTGGTGTGTACTTCTAAACCTGTATCCTCAAAAGAGAACCCACAGGAGAATTTTCTTTCTTCAAAATTTGTCAGAAAACCACGTTTTAATGAAATCCTGCATCGTGCGATATTATCTTGTTTTTCCTAAACAACACGTTGTAACTCGAAAAGCTTTGGAGTTGCCTGTATGTCTAAGTGTGTAGCCTCAAAAGGGAACGCACAGGATAGTTTTTTCTCGAAATAATATGTAAGAATATCACGTTATAAGGAAATAGAATGTAGCAGAGTAAAGACAAATATGTACGTATTGGAAACACTTTAGGAGAAGAATTAACACATTGTACAAAATTAGCTTGTATCTCCTAAATAACATCTTGTAACTTGAAAAGATTTGGTGTGGCATGTACGCCTAAACGTGTAACCTCAAAAGAGAACCCACAGGAGAATTTTCTTTTGTCAAAATTTGTCAGAAAACCACGTTTTAAGTAAATCCCGCATCGTGGGAAATCATCTTCTTTTTCCTAAACAACATGTTTTAACACGAAAAGCTTTGGTGTTGCGTGTATGTGTAAGCGTGGAGCCTCAAAAGGGAAGGCACAGGAGAATTTTCTCTCGAAAGAATTTTGCAGAGTAAAGACAAATAAGTACATATTGGAAACACTTTATGAGAAGAAATAACGCATCGAACAAAATTAGCTGTCTTTACTCTGCAACACTGTATTTCCTTATAACGTGGTATTCTTACATATTCTTTCGAGAGAAAACTCTCCTGTGCCTTCTCTTTTGAGGCTACACACTTAGACATACACGCAACACGAAAGCTTTTCGAGTTACAACGTGTTGTTTAGGAAAAACAGGATAATTTCGCACGATGCGGGATTTCCTTAAAACGTGATTTTCTGAAAAATTTTGACAAAAGAAAATTCTCCTTTGGGTTCTCTTTTGATGCTACACGTTAAGACGTACACGCCACAACAATTCTTTTCGAGTTACAACGTGTAGTTTTGGAGATACAAGCTAATTTTGTACGATGCGTTATTTCTTCTAGTAAAGTGTTTCCAATAATTACGTATTTGTCTTTACTCTGCAAAACTGTATTTCGTTATAACATGGTATTCTTACATATTCTTTCGAGAGAAAACTCTCCTCTGCCTTCTCTTTTGAGGCTACACATTTAGACATACACGCAACATGAAAGCTTTTCGACTTACAACGTGTTGTTTAGGAAAAACAAGATAATTTCGCACGATGCCGGATTTCCTTAAAACGTGATTTTCTGAAAAATTTTGACGAAAGAAAATTCTCCTTTCGGTTCTCTTTTGAGGCTACACGTTTAGACGTTCACGCCACACCAATGCTTTTTGAGTTACAACGTGTAATTTTGGAGATACAAGCTAATATTGTACGATGCATTATTTCTTCTCGTAAAGTGTTTCCAATACGTACATATATGTCTTTACTCTGCAAAATTGTATTTCCTTATAACGTGGTATTCTTACATATTCTTTCGAGAGAAAACTCTCCTGTGCCTTCTGTTTTGAGGCTACACACTTAGACATACACGCAACACGAAAGCTTTTCGAGTTACAACGTGTTGTTTAGGAAAAACAAGATAATTTCGCATGATGCGGATTTCCTTAAAACGTGAGTTTCTGAAAAATTTTGACGAAAGAAAATTCTCCTTTGGGTTCTCTTAAAATTCTCCTTTGGGTTCTCTTTTGAGGCTACACGTTTAGACGTACACGCCACACCAAATCTTTTCGAATTACAACGTGTTGTTTAGGACATACAAGCTAATTTTGCAAGATGCGTTATTTCTCTCATAAAGTGCTTCCAATATGTACGTATTTTTCTTTACTCTGCCACGCTGTATTTCCTTATAACGTGGTATTCTTACATATTCTTTCGAGAGAAAACTCTCCTGTGCGTTCTCTTTTGGGGCTACACGCTTAGACATACACGCAACACCAAAGCTTTTCGAGTTAAAACGTGTTGTGTAGGAAGAACAAGATAATTTCTCACGATGCGGGATTTCCTTAAAACGTGGTTTTCTTAAAAATTTTGACGAAAGAAAATTGTCCTGTCGGTTCTCTTTTGAGGCTACACGTTTAGAAGTACATGCCACACCAAATCTTTTCGAGTTACAACGTGTTGTTTAGGAGATACAAGCTAATTTTGTACGATGCTTTATTTCATCTCTTAAAGTTCATGGGTTTCCAATACATACATATTTGTCTTTACTCTGCAACACTGTATTTCCTTATAACGTGGTATTCTTACATATTCTTTCGAGAGAAAACTCTCCTGTGCGTCCTCTTTTGAGGCTACACGCTTAGACATACACGCAACACCAAAGCTTTTCGCGTTACAACGTGTTGTTTAGGAAAAACAAGATAATTTCGCACGATGAGGGATTTCCTCAATACGTGGTTTTCTGACAAATTTTGACCAAAGAAAATTCTCCTATGGGTTCTCTTTTGAGACCACACGTTTAGACATACAGGCCACACCAAATCTTTTTAAGTTACAACGTGTTGTTTAGGAGATACAAGCTAAATTTGTATGATGCGTTATTTCTTCTTGTAAAGTTTTCCAATAAGTATTTGTCTTTACTCTGCAACACTGTATTTCCTTATAACGTGGTATTCTTACATATTTTTTCGAGAGAAAACTCTTCTGTGCGTTCTCATTTGAGACTACAGGCTTAGACATACACGCAACAGCAAAGATTTTCGAGTTACAACGTGTTGTTTAGGAAGAACAAGATAATTTCTCACAATTCGGGATTTCCTTAAAACGTGGTTTTCTGACAAATTTTGACGTAAGAAAATTCTCCTGTGGGTTCTCTTTTGAGGCTACACGTTCAGACGTACACGCCACACTAAATCTTTTTGAGTTACCACGTGTTGTTTCGGAGATACAAGCTAATTTTGTACCATGCGTTATTTCTTCTCTTAATGTGTTTCCAATACGTACGTATTTGTCATTACTCTGCAGCTATATATTTCCTTATAACGTGGTATTCCTACATATTCTTTTGAGAAAAAACTCTCCTTTGCATTCTCTTTTGAGGCTACACGCTCAGACATACACGCAACACCAAAGCTTTTCTAGTTACAACGTGTTGTTTAGGAAAAACAAGATAATTTCGCAAGATACGGGATTTCCTTAAAACGTGGTTTTCTGACAAATTTTGACTAAAGAAAATCCTCCTGCGGGTTCTCTTTTGAAGGCTACACGTTTAGACGTACACGCTACACCAAATCTTTTCGAGTTACAACGTGTTGTTTAGGATATACAAGCTAATTTTGTACTATGTGTTATTTCTTCTCGTAAGGTTTTTCCAATAAGTACATATTTGTCAATACTCTGCAACACTGTATTTCCTTATAACGTGGTATTCCTACATATTCTTTCGGGAGAAAACTCTCCTGTGCATTCTCTTTTGAGGCTACACTCTTAGACATACACACAAAACCAAAGCTTTTCGAGTTACAACATGTTGTTTAGGAAAAACAAGATAATTTCGCACGATGCAGTATTTCCTTAAAACGTGGTTTTCTGACAAATTTTGACGAAAGAAATCTCTCCTGTGGGTTCTCTTTTGAGGCTACACGTTTAGACATACACGCCACACCAAATCTTTTCGAGTTACAGTGTGTTGTTTAGGAGATACAAGCTAATTTTGCATGATGCGTTATTTCTTCTCCTAAAGTTTTTCCAATAAGTACATATTTGTCAATACTCTGCAACACTGTATTTCCTTATAACGTGGTATTCTTACATATTCTTTTGAGAGAAAACTATCCTGTGCGTTCTCTTTGGAGGCTACACGCTTAGACATACACGCAACACCAAAGCTTTTCGAGTTAGAACGTGTTGATTAGGAAAAACAAGATAATTTCGCACGATGCGGGATTTCCTTAAAATGTGGTTTTCTGACAAATTTTGACGTAAGAAAATTCTCCTGTGGGTTCTCTTTTGAGGCTACCCATTTAGACGTACACGCCACACCAAATCTTTTTGAGTTACCACGTGTTGTTTCGGAGATACAAGCTAATTTTGTACCATGCGTTATTTCTTCTCATAATGTGTTTCCAATACTTTCGTATTTGTCTTTACTATGCAGCAATATATTTCCTTATAACATGGTATTCTTACATATTCTTTCGAGAGAAAACTCTCCTGTGCATTCTCTTTTGAGGCTACACACTTAGACATACACGCAACACCAAAGCTTTTCTAGTTACAACGTGTTGTTTAGGAAAAATAAGATAATTTCTCACGATGCGGGATTTCCTTAAAACGTGGTTTTCTGACAAATTTTGACGAAAGAAAACTCTCCTGTGGGTTCTCTTTTGAGGCTACACGTTTAGACGTAGACACCACACCAAATCTTTTCGAGTTACAACGTGTTGTTTAGGACATACAAGCTAATTTTGCAATATGCGTTATTTCTCTCATAAAGCGCTTCCAATATGTACGTATTTGTCTTTACTCTGCCACACTGTATTTCCTTATAACGTGGTATTCTTACATATTCTTTTGAGAGAAAACTCTCCTGTGCGTTCTCTTTTAGGGCTACATGCTTAGACATACACCCAACACCAAAGCTTTTCGAGTTAAAACGTGTTGTTTAGGAAGAACAAGATAATTTCTCACGATGCTGTATTTCCTTAA
Organism: Apodemus sylvaticus; assembly: GCF_947179515.1. Classification (NCBI taxonomy): domain Eukaryota; kingdom Metazoa; phylum Chordata; class Mammalia; order Rodentia; family Muridae; genus Apodemus; species Apodemus sylvaticus. The sequence continues at coordinate 232,252 of NW_026263444.1, forward strand.
AACGTGGTTTTCTGAAAAAATTTGACAAAAGAAAATTGTCCTGTGGGTTCTCTTTTGAGGCTACACGTTTAGACGTACAGGCCACACCAAATCTTTTCGAGTTACAATGTGTTGTTTAGGAGATATAAGCTAATTTTGTACGTTGCTTTATTTCATCTCGTAAAGTTTGTGGGTTTCCAATACATACGTAACTTTCTTTACTCAGCAATACTGTATTTCCTTACAACGTGGTATTCTTACATATTCTTTCGAGAGAAAACTCTCCTGTGCGTTCTCTTTGAAGGCTACACGCTTAGACATACACGCAACACCAAAGCTTTTCGAGTTACAACGTGTTGTTTAGGAAAAACAAGATAATTTCGCACGATGCTGGATTTCCTTAAAACGTGGTTTTCTGAAAAATTTTGATGAAAGAAAATTCTCCTGTGGGTTTTCATTTGAGGCTACACGTTTAGACGTACATGCCACACCAAATCTTTTCGAGTTACAACGTGTTGTTTAGGAGATAAAAGCTAACTTTTTACGATGCTTTATATATTCTTGTAAAGTTTAAGAGTTTCCAAAAGGTACGTATTTATCTTTAATTTGCCACAATGTATTTCCTTATAACGTGGTATTCTTACATACTCGTTCGAGAGAAATCTCTCCTGTGCGTTCTCTTTTGAGGCTACATGGTTAGACATACACGCAACAGCAAATATTTTCGAGTAACAATGTGTTGTTTAGGAAAACTAGATAGTTTCGCACGATGCAGGATTTCCTTAATAAGTGGTTTTCTGACAAATTTTGACGAAAGGAAATTCTCCTGTGGGTTCTCTTTTGAGGCTACACGTTTAGACGTACACGACACACCAAATCTTTTCGAGTTACCACGTGTTGTTTAGGAGATACAAGCTAATTTTGTATGATGCGTTATTTCTTCTCGTAAAGTGTTTCCAATACGTATGTATTTGCCTTTAGTCTGCAACACTGTATTTCCTTATAACGTGGTATTCTTACATATTCTTTCGAGAGAAAACTCTCCTGTGCGTCCTCTTTTGAGGCTACACGCTTAGACATACACGCAACACCAAAGCTTTTCAAGTTACAACTTGTTGTTTGGGAAAAACAAGATAATTACGCACGATGAGGGATTTCCTTAATACTTAGTTTTCTGACAAATATTGACCAAAGAAAATTATCCTATGGGTTCTCTTTTGAGACTACACGTTTAGACGTGCAGGCCACACCAAATCTTTTTAAGTTACAACGTGTTGTTTAGGAGACACAAGCTAATTTTGTACGATGCGTTATTTCTTCTCGTAAAGTTTTTCCAATAAGTATGTATTTGTCTTTACTCTGCAACACTCTATTTCCTTATAAGGTGGTATTCTTATGTATTCTTTCGAGAGAAAACTCTCCTCTGCATACTCTTTTGGGGCTACATGCTTAGACATACGCCCAACACCAAAGCTTTTCAAGTTAAAACGTGTTGTTTAGGAAGAACAAGATAATTTCTCACGATGCAGGATTTCCTTAAAACGTGGTTTTCTGACAAATTTTGACGAAAGAAAATTGTCCTGTGGGTTCTCTTTTGAGGCTACACGTTTAGAAGTACAGGCCACACCAAATCTTTTCGAGTTACAACGTGTTGTTTAGGAGATACAAGCTAATTTTGTACGATGCTTTATTTCATCTTGTAAAGTTTGTGGGTTTCCAATACATACGTATCTTTCTTTACTCTGCAACACTGTATTTCCTTACAACGTGGTATTCTTACATATTCTTTCTAGAGAAAACTCTCCTGTGCATTCCCTTTGGAGGCTACACGCTTAGACATACACGCAACACCAAAGCTTTTCGACTTACAATGTGTTGTTTAGGAAAAACAAGATAATTTCGCACGATGCTGGATTTCCTTAAAACGTGGTTTTCTGAAAAATTTTGACGAAAAAAAATTCTCCTGTGGGTTTTCATTTGAGGCTACACGTTTAGACGTACATGCCACACCAAATCTTTTCGAGTTACAACGTGTTGTTTAGGAGATAAAAGCTAATTTTTTACGATGCTTTATATCTTCTTGTAAAGTTTAAGAGTTTCCAAAAGGTACGTATTTATCTTTAATTTGCCACAATGTATTTCCTTATAACGTGGTATTCTTACATACTCGTTCGAGAGAAATCTCTCCTGTGCGTTCTCTTTTGAGGCTACATGCTTAGACATACACGCAACAGCAAATATTTTCGAGTAACAATGTGTTGTTTAGGAAAACTAGATAGTTTCGCACGATGCAGGATTTCCTTAATAAGTAGTTTTCTGACAAATTTTGACGAAAGAAAATTCTCCTGTGGGTTCTCTTTTGAGGCTACACGTTTAGATGTACACGCCACACCAAATCTTTTCGAGTTACAACGTGTTGTTTAGGAGATACAAGCTAATTTTGTACGATGCGTTATTTCTTCTCGTAAAGTGTTTCCAATATGTATGCATTTGCCTTTAGTCTGCAACACTGTATTTCCTTATCACGTGGTATTCTTACATATTCTTTCGAGAGAAAACTCTCCTGTGCATCCTCTTTTGAGGCTACACGCTTAGACATACACGCAACACCAAAGCTTTTCAAGTTACAACGTGTTGTTTAGGAAAAACAAGATAATTTCACACGATGAGGGATTTCCTCAATACGTGGTTTTCTGACAAATATTGACCAAAGAAAATTATCCTATGGGTTCTCTTTTGAGACTACACGTTTAGACGTACTTGCCACACCAAATCTTTTTAAGTTACAACGTGTTGTTTAGGAGACACAAGCTAATTTTGTACGATGCGTTATTTCTTCTCGTAAAGTTTTTCCAATAAGTATGTAATTGTCTTTACTCTGCAACACTGTATTTCCTTATAAGGTCGTATTCTTACATATTCTTTCGAGAGAAAACTCTCCTCTGCATACTCTTTTGGGGCTACATGGTTAGACATACACCCAACACCAAAGCTTTTCAAGTTAAAACGTGTTGTTTAGGAAGCACAAGATAATTTCTCACGATGCGGGATTTCCTTAAAACGTGGTTTTCTGACAAATTTTGACGAAAGAAAATTGTCCTGTGGGTTCTCTTTTGAGGCTACACGTTTAGAAGTACAGGCCACACCAAATCTTTTCGAGTTACAACGTGTTGTTTAGGAGATACAAGCTAATTTTGTACGATGCGTTATTTCTTCTCGTAAAGTGTTTCCAATAGGTACGTATTTGCCTTTAGTCTGCAACACTGTATTTCCTTATAACGTGGTATTCTTACATATTCTTTCGAGAGAAAACTCTCCTGTGTGTTCCCCTTTGAGGCTACACGCTTAGACATACAGGCAACACCAAAGCTTTTCACGTTACAACGTGTTGTTTAGGAAAAACCAGATAATTTCGTGCGATGTGGGATTTCCTTAATAAGTGGTTTTCTGACAAATTTTGACCAAGGAAAATTCTCCTATGGGTTCTCTTTTGAGGCTACACGTTTAGATGTACAGGCCACACGTAATCTTTTTAAGTTACAACGTGTTGTTTAGGAGATACAAGCTAATTTTGTACGATAGGTTATTTCTTCTCGTAAAGATTTTCCAATAAGTAAGAATATGTCTTTACTCTGCAACATTGTATTTCCTTATAACGTGGTATTCTTACATATTCTTTCGAGAGAAAACTCTCCTGTGCCTTCTCTTTTGAGGCTACACGCTTAGACATACACACAACACCAAAGCTTTTCGAGTTACGACATTTTGTTTAGGAAAAACAAGATAATTTCGCACGATGAGGGATTTCCTTATAACGTGGTTTTTGGACAAATTTTGACGAAAGAAAATTCTCCTGTGGGTTCTCTTTTGAGGCTACATGTTTAAACGTACACGCCACACCAAATCCTTTCGAGTTACAACGTGTTGTTTAGGAGATACAAGCTAATTTTTTTATGATGCGTTATTTCTTCTCGTAAAGTTTAAGTGTTTCCAATACGTATGTATTTGCCTTTACTCTGCAACACTGTATTTCCTTATAACGTGGTATTCTTACATATTCTTTCGACAGTAAACTCTCCTGTGCGTTCTCTTTGGAGGCTACACGCTTCGACATACACGCAACACCAAAGCTTTTCGAGTTACAACGTGTTGTTTAGGAAAAACAAGATAATTTCGCATGATGCGGGATTTCCTTAAAACGTGGTTTTCTGACAAATTTTGATGAAAGAAAATTCTCCCGTGGGTTCTCTTTTGAGGGTACACGTTTAGACATACACGCCACACCAAATCATTTCGAGTTATAACGTGTTGTTTAGGAGATACAAGCTAATTTTGTACTATGTGTTATTTCTTCTCGTAAAGTTTAAGTGTTTCCAATAAGTATGTATTTGTCTTTACTCTGCAACACTGTATTTCCTTATAACGTGGTATTCCTACATATTCTTTTGGAAGAAAACTCTCCTGTCCATTCTCTTTTGAGGCTACACGCTTAGAAATACACGCAACACTAAGGCTTTTCGAGTTACAACATGTTGTTTAGGAAAAACAAGATAATTTCGCACTATGCGGTATTTCCTTAAAACGTGATATTCTGACAAATTTTAGCGAAGGAAAACTCTCCTGTGGGTTCTCTTTTGAGGCTACACGTTTAGACGTACACGCCACACCAAATCTTTTCCAGTTACAACGTGTTGTTTAGGAGATACAAGCTAATTTTGCATGATGCTTTATTTCTTCTCGTAAAGTGTTTCCAATAAGTATGTATTTGTCTATACTCTGCAACACTGTATTTCCTTATAACGTGGTATTCTTACATATTCTTTCGAGAGAAAACTCTCCTGTGCATGCCCCTTTGAGGCTACGCGCTTAGACATACACGCAACACCAAAACTTTTCGAGTTACAACGTGTTGTTTAGGAAAAACTAGATAATTACGCACGATGCGGGATTTCCTTAATAAGTGGTTTTCTGACAAATTTTGACCAAGGAAAATTCCTCTATGGGTTCTCTTTTGAGGCTACACGTTTAGACGTACAGGCCACACCAAATCATTTTAAGTTACAACGTGTTGTTTAGGAGATACAAGCTAATTTTGTACGATGCGTTATTTCTTCTCGTAAAGTTTTTCCAATAAGTAAGTATATGTCTTTACTCTGCAACACTGTATTTACTTATAACGTGGTATTCTTACATATTCTTTCAAGAGAAAACTCTCCAGTGCGTTCTCATTTGAGGCTACACGCTTAGACATATACGCAACACCAAAGCTTTTCGAGTTACAACCTGTTGTTTAGGAAGAACAAGATAATTTCCCATGATGCGGGATTTCCTTAAAACGTGGTTTTCTGACAAATTTTGACGTAAGAAAATTCTCCTGTGGGTTCTCTTTTGAGGCTACACGTTCAGACATACACCCCACACCAAATCTTTTTGAGTTACCACGTGTTTTTTTGGAGATACAAGCTAATTTTGTACCATGCGTTATTTCTTCTCATAATGTGTTTCCAATAAGTACTTATATGTCTTTACTCTGCAGCAATATATTTCCTTTTAACGTGGTATTCTTACCTATTCTTTCGAGAGAAAACTCTCCTGTGCATTCTCTTTTGAGGCTGCACGCTTAGACATACACGCAACACCAAAGCATTTTGAATTACAACCTGTTGTTTAGGAAAAACAAGATAATTTCACACGATGCGGGATTTCCTTAAAACGTGGTTTTCTGAAAAATTTTGACGAAAGAAAATTCTCCTGTGGGTTCTCTTTTGAGGCTACATGTTTAGTTGTAAACGCCACACCAAATCTTTTTGAGTTACAACGTTTTGTTTAGGAGATACAAGGTAATTTTGTAAGATACGTTATTACCTCTCGTAAAGGGTTTCCAATACATATGTATTTGTCTTTACTCTGCAACAGTGTATTTCCATATAACGTGGTATTCTTACATATTCTTTTGAGAGAAAACTCTCCTGTGCATTCTCTTTTGAGGCTACACGCTTAGACATACACGCAACACCAAAGCTTTTCGAGTTACAACGTGTTGTTTAGGAAAAACAAGATAATTTCGCACGATGCGGGATTTCCTTAAAACGTGGTTTTCTGACAAATTTTGACGAAAGAAAATTCTCCTGTGGGTTCTCTTTTGAGGGTACACGTTTAGACGTACAAGCCACACCAAATCCTTTCGAGTTATATCGTGTTGTTTAGGAGATACAAGCTTATTTTGTACTATGTGCTATTTCTACTCGTAAAGTTTAAGTGTTTCCAATAAGTATGTATTTGTCTTTACTCTGCAACACTGTATTTCCTTATAATGTGGTATTCCTACATAATCTTTTGGGAGAAAACTCTCCAGTGCGTTCTCTTTTAGGCTACACGCTTAGATATACCCGCAACACCAAACCTTTTCGAGTTACAACATGTTGTTTAGGAAAAACAAGATAATTTCGCACGATGCGGAATTTCTTTAAAACGTGGTTTTGACAAATTTTGACGAAAGAAAACTCTCCTGTGGGTTCTCTTTTGAGGCTACACGCTTATACGTACACGCCACACCAAGTCTTTTTGAGTTACAACGTGTTGTTTAAGACATACACGCTAATTTTGCAAGATGCTTTATTTCTCTCATAAAGTGCTTCCAATACATACGTATTTGTCTTTACTCTGCAACACTGTATTTCCTTATAACGTGGTATTCTAAATATTCTTTTGAGAGAAAACTCTCCTGTGCGTTCTCTTTTGGGGCTACATGCTTAGACATACACGCAACACCAAAGCTTTTCGAGTTAAAACGTGTTGTTTAGGAAGAACAAGATAATTTCTCACGATGCGGGATTTCCTTAAAACGTGGTTTTCTGACAAATTTTGACGAAAGAAAACTCTCCTGTGGGTTCTCTTTTGAGGCTACACGTTTAGACGTACACGTCACACCAAATCTTTTTGAGTTACAACGTGTTGTTTAGGACAAACAAGCTAATTTGCAAGATGCGTTATTTCTCTCATAAAGTGCTTCCAATACATACGTATTTGTCTTTACTCTACCACACTGTATTTCCTTATAACGTGGTATTCTTACATATTCTTTCGAGAGAAAACTCTCCTGTGTGGTCTCTTTTGGGGCTACACACTTAGACATACACCCAACACCAAAGCTTTTCGAGTTAAAACGTGTTGTTTAGGAAGAACAAGATAATTTCTCACGATGCGGGATTTTCTTAAAACGTGGTTTTCTGACGAATTTTGACAAAAGAAAATTGTCCTGTTGGTTCTCTTTTGAGGCTACACGTTTAGACGTACACGCCACACCAAATCTTTTCGAGTTACAACGTGTTGTTTAGGAGATACAAGCTAATTTTGTACGATGCTTTATTTCATCTCGTAAAGTTTATGGGTTTCCAATACATACGTATTTGTCTTTACTCTGCAACACTGTATTTCCTTATAACGTGGTATTCTTACAAATTCTATCGAGAAAAAACTCTCCTGTGCGTTCTCTTTTGAGGCTACATGCTTAGACATACACGCAACACCAAAGCCTTTCGAGTTACAACGTGTTGTTTAGGAAAAACAAGATAATTTCGCACGATGCTGGATTTCCTTAAAACGTGGTTTTCTGAAAAATTTTGATGAAAGAAAATTCTCCTGTGGGTTTTCATTTGAGGCTACACGTTTAGACGTACATGCCACACCAAATCTTTTCGAGTTACAACGTGTTGTTTAGGAGATAAAAGCTAACTTTTTACGATGCTTTATATATTCTTGTAAAGTTTAAGAGTTTCCAAAAGGTACGTATTTATCTTTAATTTGCCACAATGTATTTCCTTATAACGTGGTATTCTTACATACTCGTTCGAGAGAAATCTCTCCTGTGCGTTCTCTTTTGAGGCTACATGGTTAGACATACACGCAACAGCAAATATTTTCGAGTAACAATGTGTTGTTTAGGAAAACTAGATAGTTTCGCACGATGCAGGATTTCCTTAATAAGTGGTTTTCTGACAAATTTTGACGAAAGGAAATTCTCCTGTGGGTTCTCTTTTGAGGCTACACGTTTAGACGTACACGCCACACCAAATCTTTTCGAGTTACCACGTGTTGTTTAGGAGATACAAGCTAATTTTGTATGATGCGTTATTTCTTCTCGTAAAGTGTTTCCAATACGTATGTATTTGCCTTTAGTCTGCAACACTGTATTTCCTTATAACGTGGTATTCTTACATATTCTTTCGAGAGAAAACTCTCCTGTGCGTCCTCTTTTGAGGCTACACGCTTAGACATACACGCAACACCAAAGCTTTTCAAGTTACAACTTGTTGTTTGGGAAAAACAAGATAATTACGCACGATGAGGGATTTCCTTAATACTTAGTTTTCTGACAAATATTGACCAAAGAAAATTATCCTATGGGTTCTCTTTTGAGACTACACGTTTAGACGTGCAGGCCACACCAAATCTTTTTAAGTTACAACGTGTTGTTTAGGAGACACAAGCTAATTTTGTACGATGCGTTATTTCTTCTCGTAAAGTTTTTCCAATAAGTATGTATTTGTCTTTACTCTGCAACACTCTATTTCCTTATAAGGTGGTATTCTTATGTATTCTTTCGAGAGAAAACTCTCCTCTGCATACTCTTTTGGGGCTACATGCTTAGACATACGCCCAACACCAAAGCTTTTCAAGTTAAAACGTGTTGTTTAGGAAGAACAAGATAATTTCTCACGATGCAGGATTTCCTTAAAACGTGGTTTTCTGACAAATTTTGACGAAAGAAAATTGTCCTGTGGGTTATCTTTTGAGGCTACACGTTTAGAAGTACAGGCCACACCAAATCTTTTCGAGTTACAACGTGTTGTTTAGGAGATACAAGCTAATTTTGTACGATGCTTTATTTCATCTTGTAAAGTTTGTGGGTTTCCAATACATACGTATCTTTCTTTACTCTGCAACACTGTATTTCCTTACAATGTGGTATTCTTACATATTCTTTCTAGAGAAAACTCTCCTGTGCATTCCCTTTGGAGGCTACACGCTTAGACATACACGCAACACCAAAGCTTTTCGACTTACAATGTGTTGTTTAGGAAAAACAAGATAATTTCGCACGATGCTGGATTTCCTTAAAACGTGGTTTTCTGAAAAATTTTGACGAAAAAAAATTCTCCTGTGGGTTTTCATTTGAGGCTACACGTTTAGACGTACATGCCACACCAAATCTTTTCGAGTTACAACGTGTTGTTTAGGAGATAAAAGCTAATTTTTTACGATGCTTTATATCTTCTTGTAAAGTTTAAGAGTTTCCAAAAGGTACGTATTTATCTTTAATTTGCCACAATGTATTTCCTTATAACGTGGTATTCTTACATACTCGTTCGAGAGAAATCTCTCCTGTGCGTTCTCTTTTGAGGCTACATGCTTAGACATACACGCAACAGCAAATATTTTCGAGTAACAATGTGTTGTTTAGGAAAACTAGATAGTTTCGCACGATGCAGGATTTCCTTAATAAGTAGTTTTCTGACAAATTTTGACGAAAGAAAATTCTCCTGTGGGTTCTCTTTTGAGGCTACACGTTTAGATGTACACGCCACACCAACTCTTTTCGAGTTACAACGTGTTGTTTAGGAGATACAAGCTAATTTTGTACGATGCGTTATTTCTTCTCGTAAAGTGTTTCCAATATGTATGCATTTGCCTTTAGTCTGCAACACTGTATTTCCTTATCACGTGGTATTCTTACATATTCTTTCGAGAGAAAACTCTCCTGTGCATCCTCTTTTGAGGCTACACGCTTAGACATACACGCAACACCAAAGCTTTTCAAGTTACAACGTGTTGTTTAGGAAAAACAAGATAATTTCACACGATGAGGGATTTCCTCAATACGTGGTTTTCTGACAAATATTGACCAAAGAAAATTATCCTATGGGTTCTCTTTTGAGACTACACGTTTAGACGTACTTGCCACACCAAATCTTTTTAAGTTACAACGTGTTGTTTAGGAGACACAAGCTAATTTTGTACGATGCGTTATTTCTTCTCGTAAAGTTTTTCCAATAAGTATGTAATTGTCTTTACTCTGCAACACTGTATTTCCTTATAAGGTCGTATTCTTACATATTCTTTCGAGAGAAAACTCTCCTCTGCATACTCTTTTGGGGCTACATGGTTAGACATACACCCAACACCAAAGCTTTTCAAGTTAAAACGTGTTGTTTAGGAAGCACAAGATAATTTCTCACGATGCGGGATTTCCTTAAAACGTGGTTTTCTGACAAATTTTGACGAAAGAAAATTGTCCTGTGGGTTCTCTTTTGAGGCTACACGTTTAGAAGTACAGGCCACACCAAATCTTTTCGAGTTACAACGTGTTGTTTAGGAGATACAAGCTAATTTTGTACGATGCGTTATTTCTTCTCGTAAAGTGTTTCCAATAGGTACGTATTTGCCTTTAGTCTGCAACACTGTATTTCCTTATAACGTGGTATTCTTACATATTCTTTCGAGAGAAAACTCTCCTGTGTGTTCCCCTTTGAGGCTACACGCTTAGACATACAGGCAACACCAAAGCTTTTCGCGTTACAACGTGTTGTTTAGGAAAAACCAGATAATTTCGTGCGATGTGGGATTTCCTTAATAAGTGGTTTTCTGACAAATTTTGACCAAGGAAAATTCTCCTATGGGTTCTCTTTTGAGGCTACACGTTTAGATGTACAGGCCACACGTAATCTTTTTAAGTTACAACGTGTTGTTTAGGAGATACAAGCTAATTTTGTACGATAGGTTATTTCTTCTCGTAAAGATTTTCCAATAAGTAAGAATATGTCTTTACTCTGCAACATTGTATTTCCTTATAACGTGGTATTCTTACATATTCTTTCGAGAGAAAACTCTCCTGTGCCTTCTCTTTTGAGGCTACACGCTTAGACATACACACAACACCAAAGCTTTTCGAGTTACGACATTTTGTTTAGGAAAAACAAGATAATTTCGCACGATGAGGGATTTCCTTATAACGTGGTTTTTGGACAAATTTTGACGAAAGAAAATTCTCCTGTGGGTTCTCTTTTGAGGCTACATGTTTAAACGTACACGCCACACCAAATCCTTTCGAGTTACAACGTGTTGTTTAGGAGATACAAGCAAATTTTTTTATGATGCGTTATTTCTTCTCGTAAAGTTTAAGTGTTTCCAATACGTATGTATTTGCCTTTACTCTGCAACACTGTATTTCCTTATAACGTGGTATTCTTACATATTCTTTCGACAGTAAACTCTCCTGTGCGTTCTCTTTGGAGGCTACACGCTTCGACATACACGCAACACCAAAGCTTTTCGAGTTACAACGTGTTGTTTAGGAAAAACAAGATAATTTCGCATGATGCGGGATTTCCTTAAAACGTGGTTTTCTGACAAATTTTGATGAAAGAAAATTCTCCCGTGGGTTCTCTTTTGAGGGTACACGTTTAGACATACACACCACACCAAATCATTTCGAGTTATAACGTGTTGTTTAGGAGATACAAGCTAATTTTGTACTATGTGTTATTTCTTCTCGTAAAGTTTAAGTGTTTCCAATAAGTATGTATTTGTCTTTACTCTGCAACACTGTATTTCCTTATAACGTGGTATTCCTACATATTCTTTTGGAAGAAAACTCTCCTGTCCATTCTCTTTTGAGGCTACACGCTTAGAAATACACGCAACACTAAGGCTTTTCGAGTTACAACATGTTGTTTAGGAAAAACAAGATAATTTCGCACTATGCGGTATTTCCTTAAAACGTGATATTCTGACAAATTTTAGCGAAGGAAAACTCTCCTGTGGGTTCTCTTTTGAGGCTACACGTTTAGACGTACACGCCACACCAAATCTTTTCCAGTTACAACGTGTTGTTTAGGAGATACAAGCTAATTTTGCATGATGCTTTATTTCTTCTCGTAAAGTGTTTCCAATAAGTATGTATTTGTCTATACTCTGCAACACTGTATTTCCTTATAACGTGGTATTCTTACATATTCTTTCGAGAGAAAACTCTCCTGTGCATGCCCCTTTGAGGCTACGCGCTTAGACATACACGCAACACCAAAACTTTTCAAGTTACAACGTGTTGTTTAGGAAAAACTAGATAATTACGCACGATGCGGGATTTCCTTAATAAGTGGTTTTCTGACAAATTTTGACCAAGGAAAATTCCTCTATGGGTTCTCTTTTGAGGCTACACGTTTAGACGTACAGGCCACACCAAATCATTTTAAGTTACAACGTGTTGTTTAGGAGATACAAGCTAATTTTGTACGATGCGTTATTTCTTCTCGTAAAGTTTTTCCAATAAGTAAGTATATGTCTTTACTCTGCAACACTGTATTTACTTATAACGTGGTATTCTTACATATTCTTTCAAGAGAAACCTCTCCAGTGCGTTCTCATTTGAGGCTACACGTTTAGACATATACGCAACACCAAAGCTTTTCGAGTTACAACCTGTTGTTTAGGAAGAACAAGATAATTTCCCATGATGCGGGATTTCCTTAAAACGTGGTTTTCTGACAAATTTTGACGTAAGAAAATTCTCCTGTGGGTTCTCTTTTGAGGCTACACGTTCAGACATACACCCCACACCAAATCTTTTTGAGTTACCACGTGTTTTTTCGGAGATACAAGCTAATTTTGTACCATGCGTTATTTCTTCTCATAATGTGTTTCCAATAAGTACTTATATGTCTTTACTCTGCAGCAATATATTTCCTTTTAACGTGGTATTCTTACCTATTCTTTCGAGAGAAAACTCTCCTGTGCATTCTCTTTTGAGGCTGCACGCTTAGACATACACGCAACACCAAAGCATTTTGAATTACAACCTGTTGTTTAGGAAAAACAAGATAATTTCACACGATGCGGGATTTCCTTAAAACGTGGTTTTCTGAAAAATTTTGACGAAAGAAAATTCTCCTGTGGGTTCTCTTTTGAGGCTACATGTTTAGTTGTAAACGCCACACCAAATCTTTTTGAGTTACAACGTTTTGTTTAGGAGATACAAGGTAATTTTGTAAGATACGTTATTACCTCTCGTAAAGGGTTTCCAATACATATGTATTTGTCTTTACTCTGCAACAGTGTATTTCCATATAACGTGGTATTCTTACATATTCTTTTGAGAGAAAACTCTCCTGTGCATTCTCTTTTGAGGCTACACGCTTAGACATACACGCAACACCAAAGCTTTTCGAGTTACAACGTGTTGTTTAGGAAAAACAAGATAATTTCGCACGATGCGGGATTTCCTTAAAACGTGGTTTTCTGACAAATTTTGACGAAAGAAAATTCTCCTGTGGGTTCTCTTTTGAGGGTACACGTTTAGACGTACAAGCCACACCAAATCCTTTCGAGTTATATCGTGTTGTTTAGGAGATACAAGCTTATTTTGTACTATGTGTTATTTCTACTCGTAAAGTTTAAGTGTTTCCAATAAGTATGTATTTGTCTTTACTCTGCAACACTGTATTTCCTTATAATGTGGTATTCCTACATAATCTTTTGGGAGAAAACTCTCCAGTGCGTTCTCTTTTAGGCTACACGCTTAGATATACCCGCAACACCAAACCTTTTCGAGTTACAACATGTTGTTTAGGAAAAACAAGATAATTTCGCACGATGCGGAATTTCTTTAAAACGTGGTTTTGACAAATTTTGACGAAAGAAAACTCTCCTGTGGGTTCTCTTTTGAGGCTACACGCTTATACGTACACGCCACACCAAGTCTTTTTGAGTTACAACGTGTTGTTTAAGACATACACGCTAATTTTGCAAGATGCTTTATTTCTCTCATAAAGTGCTTCCAATACATACGTATTTGTCTTTACTCTGCAACACTGTATTTCCTTATAACGTGGTATTCTAAATATTCTTTTGAGAGAAAACTCTCCTGTGCGTTCTCTTTTGGGGCTACATGCTTAGACATACACGCAACACCAAAGCTTTTCGAGTTAAAACGTGTTGTTTAGGAAGAACAAGATAATTTCTCACGATGCGGGATTTCCTTAAAACGTGGTTTTCTGACAAATTTTGACGAAAGAAAACTCTCCTGTGGGTTCTCTTTTGAGGCTACACGTTTAGACGTACACGTCACACCAAATCTTTTTGAGTTACAACGTGTTGTTTAGGACAAACAAGCTAATTTTGCAAGATGCGTTATTTCTCTCATAAAGTGCTTCCAATACATACGTATTTGTCTTTACTCTACCACACTGTATTTCCTTATAACGTGGTATTCTTACATATTCTTTCGAGAGAAAACTCTCCTGTGTGGTCTCTTTTGGGGCTACACACTTAGACATACACCCAACACCAAAGCTTTTCGAGTTAAAACGTGTTGTTTAGGAAGAACAAGATAATTTCTCACGATGCGGGATTTTCTTAAAACGTGGTTTTCTGACGAATTTTGACAAAAGAAAATTGTCCTGTTGGTTCTCTTTTGAGGCTACACGTTTAGACGTACACGCCACACCAAATCTTTTCGAGTTACAACGTGTTGTTTAGGAGATACAAGCTAATTTTGTACGATGCTTTATTTCATCTCGTAAAGTTTATGGGTTTCCAATACATACGTATTTGTCTTTACTCTGCAACACTGTATTTCCTTATAACGTGGTATTCTTACAAATTCTATCGAGAAAAAACACTCCTGTGCGTTCTCTTTTGAGGCTACATGCTTAGACATACACGCAACACCAAAGCCTTTCGAGTTACAACGTGTTGTTTAGGAAAAACAAGATAATTTCGCATTATGCGGGATTTCCGTAAAACGTGGTTTTCTGAAAAATTTTGACGAAAAAAATTCTCCTGTGGGTTCTCTTTTGAGGCTACACGTTTAGACGTACATGCCACACCACATCTTTTCGAGTTACAACGTGTTGTTTAGGAGATACAAGCTAATTTTGTACGATGCTTTATTTCATCTCGTAAAGTTTATGGGTTTCCAATACATATGTATTTGTCTTTACTTTGCAACACTGTATTTCCTTTTAACGTGTTATTCTTACAAATTCTATCGAGATACAACTCTCCTGTGTGTTCTCTTTTGAGGCTACACGCTTAGATATACACGGAACACCAAAGCTTTTCGAGTTACAACATGTTGTTTAGGAAAAACAAGATAATTTCGCACGATGCGGGATTTCCATAAAACGTGGTTTTCTGAAAAATTTTGACGAAAGAAAATTCTCCTGTGGGTTCTCTTTTGAGGCTACACGTTTAGACGTACACGCCACACCAAATCTTTTCGAGTTACAAGGTGTTGTTTAGGAGATACAAGCTAATTTTTTACGTTGCGTTATTTGTTCTCATAAAGTGTTTCCAATACGTACATATTTGCCTTTACTCTGCAACACTGTATTTCCTTATAAAGTGGTATTCTTACATTTTCTTTCGAGAGAAAACTCTCCTGTGCATTCTCTTTTGAGGCTACATGCTTAGACATACACGCAACACCAAAGCTTTTGGAGTTACAACGTGTTGTTTAGGAAAAACAAGATAATTTCGCACGATGCGGGATTTCCTTAAAATGTGGTTTTCTGAAAAATTTTGACGAAAAAAATTCTCCTGTGGGTTCTCTTTTGAGGCTACACGTTTAGACGTACATGCCACACCACATCTTTTCGAGTTACAACGTGTTGTTTAGGAGATACAAGCTAATTTTGTACGATGCTTTATTTCATCTCGTAAAGTTTATGGGTTTCCAATACATATGTATTTGTCTTTACTTTGCAACACTGTATTTCCTTTTAACGTGTTATTCTTACAAATTCTATCGAGATACAACTCTCCTGTGTGTTCTCTTTTGAGGCTACAAGCTTAGATATACACGGAACACCAAAGCTTTTCGAGTTACAACATGTTGTTTAGGAAAAACAAGATAATTTCGCACGATGCGGGATTTCCATAAAATGTGGTTTTCTGAAAAATTTTGACGAAAGAAAATTCTCCTGTGGGTTCTCTTTTGAGGCTACACGTTTAGACGTACATGCCACACCAAATCTTTTCGAGTTACAACGTGTTGTTTAGGAGATACAAGCTAATTTTTTACGTTGCGTTATTTGTTCTCATAAAGTGTTTCCAATACGTACGTATTTGCCTTTACTCTGCAACACTGTATTTCCTTATAAAGTGGTATTCTTACATATTCTTTCGAGAGAAAACTCTCCTGTGCATTCTCTTTTGTGGCTACATGATTAGACATACACGCAACACCAAAGCTTTTGGAGTTACAACGTGTTGTTTAGGAAAAACAAGATAATTTCGCACGATGCGGGATTTCCTTAAAATGTGGTTTTCTGAAAAATTTTGACGAAAAAAATTCTCCTGTGGGTTCTCTTTTGAGGCTACACGTTTAGACGTACATGCCACACCACATCTTTTCGAGTTACAACGTGTTGTTTAGGAGATACAAGCTAATTTTGTACGATGCTTTATTTCATCTCGTAAAGTTTATGGGTTTCCAATACATATGTATTTGTCTTTACTTTGCAACACTGTATTTCCTTTTAACGTGTTATTCTTACAAATTCTATCGAGATACAACTCTCCTGTGTGTTCTCTTTTGAGGCTACAAGCTTAGATATACACGGAACACCAAAGCTTTTCGAGTTACAACATGTTGTTTAGGAAAAACAAGATAATTTCGCACGATGCGGGATTTCCTTAAAACGTGGTTTTCTGACAAATTTTGACGAAAGAAAACTCTCCTGTGGGTTCTCTTTTGAGGCTACACGTTTAGACGTACACCCCACACCAAATCTTTTTGAGTTACAACGTGTTGTTTAGGACAAACAAGCTAATTTTGCAAGATGCGTTATTTCTCTCATAAAGTGCTTCCAATACGTACGTATTTGTCTTTACTCTGCCACACTGTATTTCCTTATAACGTGGTATTCTTACATATTCTTTCGAGAGAAAACTCTCCTGTGTGGTCTCTTTTGGGGCTACACACTTAGACATACACCCAACACCAAAGCTTTTCGAGTTAAAACGTGTTGTTTAGGAAGAACAAGATAATTTCTCACGATGCGGGATTTTCTTAAAACGTGGTTTTCTGACGAATTTTGACAAAAGAAAATTGTCCTGTTGGTTCTCTTTTGAGGCTACACGTTTAGACGTACACGCCACACCAAATCTTTTCGAGTTACAACGTGCTGTTTAGGAGATACAAGCTAATTTTGTACGATGCTTTATTTCATCTCGTAAAGTTTATGGGTTTCCAATACATACGTATTTGTCTTTACTCTGCAACACTGTATTTCCTTATAACGTGGTATTCTTACAAATTCTATCGAGAAAAAACTCTCCTGTGCGTTCTCTTTTGAGGCTACATGCTTAGACATACACGCAACACCAAAGCCTTTCGAGTTACAACGTGTTGTTTAGGAAAAACAAGATAATTTCGCATTATGCGGGATTTCCGTAAAACGTGGTTTTCTGAAAAATTTTGACGAAAAAAATTCTCCTGTGGGTTCTCTTTTGAGGCTACACGTTTAGATGTACATGCCACACCACATCTTTTCGAGTTACAACGTGTTGTTTAGGAGATACAAGCTAATTTTGTACGATGCTTTATTTCATCTCGTAAAGTTTATGGGTTTCCAATACATATGTATTTGTCTTTACTTTGCAACACTGTATTTCCTTTTAACGTGTTATTCTTACAAATTCTATCGAGATACAACTCTCCTGTGTGTTCTCTTTTGAGGCTACACGCTTAGATATACACGGAACACCAAAGCTTTTCGAGTTACAACATGTTGTTTAGGAAAAACAAGATAATTTCGCACGATGCGGGATTTCCATAAAACGTGGTTTTCTGAAAAATTTTGACGAAAAAAATTCTCCTGTGGGTTCTCTTTTGAGGCTACACGTTTAGACGTACACGCCACACCAAAACTTTTCGAGTTACAACGTGTTGTTTAGGAGATACAAGCTAATTTTTTACGTTGCGTTATTTGTTCTCATAAAGTGTTTCCAATACGTACGTATTTGCCTTTACTCTGCAACACTGTATTTCCTTATAAAGTGGTATTCTTACATTTTCTTTCGAGAGAAAACTCTCCTGTGCATTCTCTTTTGAGGCTACATGCTTAGACATACACGCAACACCAAAGCTTTTGGAGTTACAAAGTGTTGTTTAGGAAAAACAAGATAATTTCGCACGATGCGGGATTTCCTTAAAATGTGGTTTTCTGAAAAATTTTGACGAAAAAATTTCTCCTGTGGGTTCTCTTTTGAGGCTACACGTTTAGACGTACATGCCACACCACATCTTTTCGAGTTACAACGTGTTGTTTAGGAGATACAAGCTAATTTTGTACGATGCTTTATTTCATCTCGTAAAGTTTATGGGTTTCCAATACATATGTATTTGTCTTTACTTTGCAACACTGTATTTCCTTTTAACGTGTTATTCTTACAAATTCTATCGAGATACAACTCTCCTGTGTGTTCTCTTTTGAGGCTACAAGCTTAGATATACACGGAACACCAAAGCTTTTCGAGTTACAACATGTTGTTTAGGAAAAACAAGATAATTTCGCACGATGCGGGATTTCCATAAAATGTGGTTTTCTGAAAAATTTTGACGAAAGAAAATTCTCCTGTGGGTTCTCTTTTGAGGCTACACGTTTAGACGTACACGCCACACCAAATCTTTTCGAGTTACAACGTGTTGTTTAGGAGATACAAGCTAATTTTTTACGTTGCGTTATTTGTTCTCATAAAGTGTTTCCAATACGTACATATTTGCCTTTACTCTGCAACACTGTATTTCCTTATAAAGTGGTATTCTTACATATTCTTTCGAGAGAAAACTCTCCTGTCCATTCTCTTTTGAGGCTACATGCTTAGACATACACGCAACACCAAAGCTTTTGGAGTTACAACGTGTTGTTTAGGAAAAACAAGATAATTTCGCACGATGCGGGATTTCCTTAAAATATGGTTTTCTGAAAAATTTTGACGAAAGAAAATTCTCCTGTGGGTTCTCTTTTGAGGCTACACGTTTAGACGTACAGGCCACACCAAATCTTTTTAAGTAACAACGTGTTGTTTAGGAGATACAAGCTAATTTTTACGATGCGTTATTTCTTCTCGTAAAGTTTTTCCAATACGTAAGTATTTGTCTTTACAACACTGTGTTTCCTAATAACGTGGTATTCTTACATATTCTTTTGAGAAAAAAACTCTCCTTTGCATTCTCTTTTGAGGCTACACCCTTAGACATACATGCAACAACAAAGCTTTTCGAATTACAACGTGTTGTTTCGGAAAAACAAGATAATTTCGCACGATGCGGGATTTCCATAAAACGTGGTTTTCTGACAAATTTTGACTAAAGAAAATTCTCCTGTGTGTTCTCTTTTGAGGCTACACGTTTAGATGTACACGCCACACCAAATATTTTTGAGTTACAACGTGTTGTTTAGGAGGTATAAGCTAATTTTTTTACGGTGCGTTATTTCTTCTCGTAATGTTTAAGTGTTTCCAGTATGTTTGTATTTGCCTTTACTCTGCAACACTGTATTTCCTTATAACGTGTTATTCTTACATATTCTTTCGAGAGAAAACTCTCCTGTGCGTTCTCTTTGGAGGCTACACGCTTAGACATACACGCAACACCAAAGCTTTTCGAGTTACAACGTGTTGTTTAGGAAAAACAAGATAATTTCGCATGATGCGCGATTTCCTTAAAACTTGGTTTTCTGACAAATTTTGACGAAAGAAAATTCTCCTGTGGGTTCTCTTTTGAGGGTACATGTTTAGACGTACAAGCCACACCAAATCCTTTCGAGTTATATCGTGTTGTTTAGGAGATACAAGCTTATTTTGTACTATGTGTTATTTCTACTCGTAAAGTTTAAGTGTTTCCAATAAGTATGTATTTGTCTTTACTCTGCAACACTGTATTTCCTCATAATGTGGTATTCCTACATAATCTTTTGGGAGAAAACTCTCCTGTGCGTTCTCTTTTGAGGCTACACGCTTAGATATACCCGCAACACCAAACCTTTTCCAGTTACATGTTGTTTAGGAAAAACAAGATAATTTCGCACGATGCGGGATTTCTTTAAAACGTGGGTTTTGACAAATTTTGACGAAGGAAAACTCTCCTGTGGGTTCTCTTTTGAGGCTACACGTTTAGACGTACACGCCACACCAAATCTTTTCGAGTTACAGCGTGTTGTTTAGGAGATACAAACTAATTTTGTACGATGCCTTATTTCTTCTCGTAAAGTTTAAGTGTTTCCAATAAGTACGTATTTGTCTTTACTCTGCAACACTGTATTTCCTTATAACGTGGTATTCTTACATATTCTTTCGAGAGAGAACTCTCCTGTGCATTCTCTTTTGAGGCTACATGCTTAGACATAAACGCAACACCAAAGCTTTTCGAGTTACATGTGTTGTTTAGGAAAAACAAGATAATTTCGCACGATGCAGGATTTCCTTAAAACGTGGTTTTCTGACAAATTTTGACGAAAGAAAATACTCCTGTGGGTTCTCTTTTGAGGCTACACGTTTAGACGTACACGCCACACCAAATACTTTCGAGTTAAAACGTGTTGGTTAGGACATGCAAGCTAATTTTTTAAGATGCGTTATTTCTTCTCGTAAAGTTTAAATGTGTCCAATACGTACGTAATTGCCTTTACTCTGCAACACTGTATTTCCTTATAACGTGGTAATCTTGCATATTCTTTAGAGAGAAAAACTCTCCTGTGCGTTCTCTTTAGAGGCTACATGCTTAGACATACACGCAACACCAAAGCATTTCGAATTACAACCTGTTGTTTAGGAAAAACAAGATAATTTCACACGATGCGGGATTACCTTAAAACGTGGTTTTCTGACAAATTTTGACGAAAGAAAACTCTCCTGTGGGTTCTCTTTTGAGGCTACACGTTTAGACGTACACGCCACACCAAATCTTTTTGAGTTACAACGTGTTGTTTAGGACAAACAAGCTAATTTTGCAAGATGCGTTATTTCTCTCATAAAGTGCTTCCAATACGTACGTATTTGTCTTTACTCTGCCACACTGTATTTCCTTATAACGTGGTATTCTTACATATTCTTTCGAGAGAAAACTCTCCTGTGTGGTCTCTTTTGGGGCTACACACTTAGACATACACCCAACACCAAAGCTTTTCGAGTTAAAACGTGTTGTTTAGGAAGAACAAGATAATTTCTCACGATGCGGGATTTTCTTAAAACGTGGTTTTCTGACGAATTTTGACAAAAGAAAATTGTCCTGTTGGTTCTCTTTTGAGGCTACACGTTTAGACGTACACGCCACACCAAATCTTTTCGAGTTACAACGTGCTGTTTAGGAGATACAAGCTAATTTTGTACGATGCTTTATTTCATCTCGTAAAGTTTATGGGTTTCCAATACATACGTATTTGTCTTTACTCTGCAACACTGTATTTCCTTATAACGTGGTATTCTTACAAATTCTATCGAGAAAAAACTCTCCTGTGCGTTCTCTTTTGAGGCTACATGCTTAGACATACACGCAACACCAAAGCCTTTCGAGTTACAACGTGTTGTTTAGGAAAAACAAGATAATTTCGCATTATGCGGGATTTCCGTAAAACGTGGTTTTCTGAAAAATTTTGACGAAAAAAATTCTCCTGTGGGTTCTCTTTTGAGGCTACACGTTTAGATGTACATGCCACACCACATCTTTTCGAGTTACAACGTGTTGTTTAGGAGATACAAGCTAATTTTGTACGATGCTTTATTTCATCTCGTAAAGTTTATGGGTTTCCAATACATATGTATTTGTCTTTACTTTGCAACACTGTATTTCCTTTTAACGTGTTATTCTTACAAATTCTATCGAGATACAACTCTCCTGTGTGTTCTCTTTTGAGGCTACACGCTTAGATATACACGGAACACCAAAGCTTTTCGAGTTACAACATGTTGTTTAGGAAAAACAAGATAATTTCGCACGATGCGGGATTTCCATAAAACGTGGTTTTCTGAAAAATTTTGACGAAAAAAATTCTCCTGTGGGTTCTCTTTTGAGGCTACACGTTTAGACGTACACGCCACACCAAAACTTTTCGAGTTACAACGTGTTGTTTAGGAGATACAAGCTAATTTTTTACGTTGCGTTATTTGTTCTCATAAAGTGTTTCCAATACGTACGTATTTGCCTTTACTCTGCAACACTGTATTTCCTTATAAAGTGGTATTCTTACATTTTCTTTCGAGAGAAAACTCTCCTGTGCATTCTCTTTTGAGGCTACATGCTTAGACATACACGCAACACCAAAGCTTTTGGAGTTACAAAGTGTTGTTTAGGAAAAACAAGATAATTTCGCACGATGCGGGATTTCCTTAAAATGTGGTTTTCTGAAAAATTTTGACGAAAAAATTTCTCCTGTGGGTTCTCTTTTGAGGCTACACGTTTAGACGTACATGCCACACCACATCTTTTCGAGTTACAACGTGTTGTTTAGGAGATACAAGCTAATTTTGTACGATGCTTTATTTCATCTCGTAAAGTTTATGGGTTTCCAATACATATGTATTTGTCTTTACTTTGCAACACTGTATTTCCTTTTAACGTGTTATTCTTACAAATTCTATCGAGATACAACTCTCCTGTGTGTTCTCTTTTGAGGCTACAAGCTTAGATATACACGGAACACCAAAGCTTTTCGAGTTACAACATGTTGTTTAGGAAAAACAAGATAATTTCGCACGATGCGGGATTTCCATAAAATGTGGTTTTCTGAAAAATTTTGACGAAAGAAAATTCTCCTGTGGGTTCTCTTTTGAGGCTACACGTTTAGACGTACACGCCACACCAAATCTTTTCGAGTTACAACGTGTTGTTTAGGAGATACAAGCTAATTTTTTACGTTGCGTTATTTGTTCTCATAAAGTGTTTCCAATACGTACATATTTGCCTTTACTCTGCAACACTGTATTTCCTTATAAAGTGGTATTCTTACATATTCTTTCGAGAGAAAACTCTCCTGTCCATTCTCTTTTGAGGCTACATGCTTAGACATACACGCAACACCAAAGCTTTTGGAGTTACAACGTGTTGTTTAGGAAAAACAAGATAATTTCGCACGATGCGGGATTTCCTTAAAATATGGTTTTCTGAAAAATTTTGACGAAAGAAAATTCTCCTGTGGGTTCTCTTTTGAGGCTACACGTTTAGACGTACAGGCCACACCAAATCTTTTTAAGTAACAACGTGTTGTTTAGGAGATACAAGCTAATTTTTACGATGCGTTATTTCTTCTCGTAAAGTTTTTCCAATACGTAAGTATTTGTCTTTACAACACTGTGTTTCCTAATAACGTGGTATTCTTACATATTCTTTTGAGAAAAAAACTCTCCTTTGCATTCTCTTTTGAGGCTACACCCTTAGACATACATGCAACAACAAAGCTTTTCGAATTACAACGTGTTGTTTCGGAAAAACAAGATAATTTCGCACGATGCGGGATTTCCATAAAACGTGGTTTTCTGACAAATTTTGACTAAAGAAAATTCTCCTGTGTGTTCTCTTTTGAGGCTACACGTTTAGATGTACACGCCACACCAAATATTTTTGAGTTACAACGTGTTGTTTAGGAGGTATAAGCTAATTTTTTTACGGTGCGTTATTTCTTCTCGTAATGTTTAAGTGTTTCCAGTATGTTTGTATTTGCCTTTACTCTGCAACACTGTATTTCCTTATAACGTGTTATTCTTACATATTCTTTCGAGAGAAAACTCTCCTGTGCGTTCTCTTTGGAGGCTACACGCTTAGACATACACGCAACACCAAAGCTTTTCGAGTTACAACGTGTTGTTTAGGAAAAACAAGATAATTTCGCATGATGCGCGATTTCCTTAAAACTTGGTTTTCTGACAAATTTTGACGAAAGAAAATTCTCCTATGGGTTCTCTTTTGAGGGTACATGTTTAGACGTACAAGCCACACCAAATCCTTTCGAGTTATATCGTGTTGTTTAGGAGATACAAGCTTATTTTGTACTATGTGTTATTTCTACTCGTAAAGTTTAAGTGTTTCCAATAAGTATGTATTTGTCTTTACTCTGCAACACTGTATTTCCTCATAATGTGGTATTCCTACATAATCTTTTGGGAGAAAACTCTCCTGTGCGTTCTCTTTTGAGGCTACACGCTTAGATATACCCGCAACACCAAACCTTTTCCAGTTACATGTTGTTTAGGAAAAACAAGATAATTTCGCACGATGCGGGATTTCTTTAAAACGTGGGTTTTGACAAATTTTGACGAAGGAAAACTCTCCTGTGGGTTCTCTTTTGAGGCTACACGTTTAGACGTACACGCCACACCAAATCTTTTCGAGTTACAGCGTGTTGTTTAGGAGATACAAACTAATTTTGTACGATGCCTTATTTCTTCTCGTAAAGTTTAAGTGTTTCCAATAAGTACGTATTTGTCTTTACTCTGCAACACTGTATTTCCTTATAACGTGGTATTCTTACATATTCTTTCGAGAGAGAACTCTCCTGTGCATTCTCTTTTGAGGCTACATGCTTAGACATAAACGCAACACCAAAGCTTTTCGAGTTACATGTGTTGTTTAGGAAAAACAAGATAATTTCGCACGATGCAGGATTTCCTTAAAACGTGGTTTTCTGACAAATTTTGACGAAAGAAAATACTCCTGTGGGTTCTCTTTTGAGGCTACACGTTTAGACGTACACGCCACACCAAATACTTTCGAGTTAAAACGTGTTGGTTAGGACATGCAAGCTAATTTTTTAAGATGCGTTATTTCTTCTCGTAAAGTTTAAATGTGTCCAATACGTACGTAATTGCCTTTACTCTGCAACACTGTATTTCCTTATAACGTGGTAATCTTGCATATTCTTTAGAGAGAAAAACTCTCCTGTGCGTTCTCTTTAGAGGCTACATGCTTAGACATACACGCAACACCAAAGCATTTCGAATTACAACCTGTTGTTTAGGAAAAACAAGATAATTTCACACGATGCGGGATTTCCTTAAAACGTGGTTTTCTGAAAAATTTTGACGAAAGAAAATTCTCCTGTGGGTTCTCTTTTGAGGCTACATGTTTAGTTGTAAACGCCACACCAAATCTTTTCGAGTTACAACGTTTTGTTTAGGAGATACAAGCTAATTTTGTACGATGCGTTATTACCTCTCATAAAGTGTTTCCAATACTTACGTATTTGTCTTTACTCTGCAACAATGTATTTCCATATAACGTGGTATTCTTACATATTCTTTCGAGGGAAAACTCTCCTGTGCATTCTCTTTTGAGGCTACACGCTTAGACATACACGCAACACCAAAGCTTTTCGAGTTACAACGTGTTGTTTAGGAAAAACAAGATAATTTCGCACGATGCGGGATTTCCTTAAAACGTGGTTTTCTGACAAATTTTGACGAAAGAAAATTCTCCTGTGGGTTCTCTTTTGAGGGTACACATTTAGATGTACAAGCCACACCAAATCCTTTCGAGTTATATCGTGTTGTTTAGGAGATACAAGCTTATTTTGTACTATGTGTTATTTCTACTCGTAAAGTTTAAGTGTTTCCAATAAGTATGTATTTGTCTTTACTCTGCAACACTGTATTTCCTTATAATGTGGTATTCCTACATAATCTTTTGGGAGAAAACTCTCCTGTGCATTCTCTTTTGAGGCTACACGCTTAGATATACCCGCAACACCAAACCTTTTCGGGTTACAACATGTTGTTTAGGAAAAACAAGATAATTTCGCACGATGCGGGATTTCTTTAAAACGTGGATTTTGACAAATTTTGACGAAAGAAAACTCTCCTGTGGGTTCTCTTTTGAGGCTACACGTTTAGACGTACACGCCACACCAAATCTTTTCGAGTTACAGCGTGTTATTTAGGAGATACAAACTAATTTTGTAAGATGCCTTATTTCTTCTCGTAAAGTTTAAGTGTTTCCAATAAGTACGTATTTGTCTTTACTCTGCAACACTGTATTTTCTTATAACGTGGTATTCTTACATATTCTTTCGAGAGAAAACTCTCCTGTGCATTCTCTTTTGAGGCTACACGCTTAGACATACACGCAACACCAAAGCTTTTCGAGTTACAATGTGTTGTTTAGGAAAAACAAGATAATTACGCACGATGCGGGATTTCCTTAAAACGTGATTTTCTGACAAATTTTGACGAAAGAAAATACTCCTGTGGGTTCTCTTTTGAGGCTACACGTTTAGACGTACACGCCACACCTAATCCTTTCGAGTTAAAACGTGTTGTTTAGGAGATACAAGCTAATTTTTTAAGATGCGTTATTTCTTCTCGTAAAGTTTAAATGTGTCCAATACGTACGTAATTGCCTTTACTCTGCAACACTGTATTTCCTTATAACGTGGTAATCTTGCATATTCTTTGGAGAGAAAAACTCTCCTGTGCGTTCTCTTTAGAGGCTACATGCTTAGACATACACGCAACACCAAAGCATTTCGAATTACAACCTGTTGTTTAGGAAAAACAAGATAATTTCACACGATGCGGGATTTCCTTAAAACGTGGTTTTCTGAAAAATTTTGACGAAAGAAAATTCTCCTGTGGGTTCTCTTTTGAGGCTACATGTTTAGTTGTAAAGGCCACACCAAATCTTTTCGAGTTACAACGTTTTGTTTAGGAGATACAAGCTAATTTTGTACGATGCGTTATTACCTCTCGTAAAGTGTTTCCAATACGTACGTATTTGTCTTTACTCTGCAACAATGTATTTCCATATAACGTGGTATTCTTACATATTCTTTCGAGAGAAAACTCTCCTGTGCATTCTCTTTTGAGGCTACACGCTTAGACATACACGCAACACCAAAGCTTTTCGAGTTACAACGTGTTGTTTAGGAAAAACAAGATAATTTCGCACGATGCGGGATTTCTTTAAAACGTGGGTTTTGACAAATTTTGACGAAGGAAAACTCTCCTGTGGGTTCTCTTTTGAGGCTACACGTTTAGACATACACGCCACACCAAATCTTTTCGAGTTACAGCGTGTTGTTTAGGAGATACAAACTAATTTTGTACGATGCCTTATTTCTTCTCGTAAAGTTTAAGTGTTTCCAATAAGTACGTATTTGTCTTTACTCTGCAACACTGTATTTCCTTATAATGTGGTATTCCTATATAATCTTTTGGGAGAAAACTCTCCTGTGCGTTCTCTTTTGAGGCTACATGCTTAGATATACCCGCAACACCAAACCTTTTCGAGTTACAACATGTTGTTTAGGAAAAACAAGATAATTTCGCACGATGCGGGATTTCTTTAAAACGTGGGTTTTGACAAATTTTGACGAAAGAAAACTCTCCTGTGGGTTCTCTTTTGAGGCTACACGTTTAGACGTACACGCCACACCAAATCCTTTCGAGTTACAGCGTGTTGTTTAGGAGATACAAAGTAATTTTGTACGATGCCTTATTTCTTCTCGTAAAGTTTAAGTGTTTCCAATAAGTACGTATTTGTCTTTACTCTGCAACACTGTATTTCCTTATAACGTGGTATTCTTACATATTCTTTCGAGAGAAAACTCTCCTGTGCATTCTCTTTTGAGGCTACACGCGTAGACATACACGCAACACCAAAGCTTTTCGAGTTACAGTGTGTTGTTTAGGAAAAACAAGATAATTTCGCACGATGCGGGATTTCCTTAAAACGTGGTTTTCTGACAAATTTTGACGAAATAAAATACTCCTGTGGGTTATCTTTTGAGGCTACACGTTTAGATGTACACGCCACACCAAATCCTTTCGAGTTAAAACGTGTTGGTTAGGAGATTCAAGCTAATTTTTTAAGATGCGTTATTTCTTCTCGTAAAGTTTAAATGTGTCCAATATGTATGTAATTGCCTTTACTCTGCAACACTGTATTTCCTTATAACGTGGTAATCTTGCATATTCTTTAGAGAGAAAAACTCTCCTGTGCGTTCTCTTTAGAGGCTACATGCTTAGACATACACGCAACACCAAAGCATTTCGAATTACAACCTGTTGTTTAGGAAAAACAAGATAATTTCACACGATGCGGGATTTCCTTAAAACGTGGTTTTCTGAAAAATTTTGACGAAAGACAATTCTCCTGTGGGTTCTCTTTTGAGGCTACATGTTTAGTTGTAAACGCTACACCAAATCTTTTCGAGTTACAACGTTTTGTTTAGGAGATACAAGCTAATTTTGTACGATGCGTTATTACCTCTTGTAAAGTGTTTCCAATACGTACTTATTTGTCTTTACTCTGCTCAATGTATTTCCATATAACGTGGTATTCTTACATATTCTTTCGATAGAAAACTCTCCTGTGCATTCTCTTTTGAGGCTACACGCTTAGACATACACGCAACACCAAAGCTTTTCGAGTTACAACCTGTTGTTTAGGAAAAACAAGATAATTTCGCACGATGCAGGATTTCCTTAAAACGTGGTTTTCTGACAAATATTGACGAAAGAAAATTGTCCTGTGGTTCTCATTTGAGGCTACACGTTAGACGTACACACCACACCAAATCTTTTCGAGTTATAACGTGTTGTTTAGGAGATACAAACTAATTTTGTATGATGCCTTATTTCTTCTCGTAAAGTTTAAGTGTTTCCAATAAGTATGTATTTGTCTTTACTCTGCAACACTGTATTTACTTATAACGTGGTATTCTTACATATTCTTTCGAGAGAAAACTCTCCTGTGCGTTCTCTTTTGAGGCTACACGATTAAACATACACGCAACACCAAAGCTTTTCGAATTACAATTTGTTGTTTAGGAAAAACAAGATAATTTAGCAAGATGCGGGATTTCCTTAAAACGTGGTTTTCTGACAAATTTTGACGAATGAAAATACTCCTGTGGGTTCTCTTTTGAGGCTACACGTTTAGATGTACACACCACACCAAATCTTTTCGAGTTACAACGTGTTGTTTAGGAGATACAAGCTAATTTTGTACGATGCGTTATTTCTTCTCATAAAGTTTAAATTTTTCCAATACATACGTATTTGCCTTTACTCTGCAACACTGTATTTCCTTATAACGTGGTATTTTTGCATATTCTTTCGAGAGAAAACTCTCCTGTGCGTTCTCTTTCGAGGCTACATGCTTAGACATACACGCAACACCAAAGCTTTTCGAATTACAACCTGTTGTTTAGGAAAAACAAGATAATTTAGCAAGATGCGGGATTTCCTTAAAACGTGGTTTTCTGACAAATTTTGACGAATGAAAATACTCCTGTGGGTTCTCTTTTGAGGCTACACGTTTAGATGTACACACCACACCAAATCTTTTCGAGTTACAACGTGTTGTTTAGGAGATACAAGCTAATTTTGTACGATGCGTTATTTCTTCTCATAAAGTTTAAATTTTTCCAATACATACGTATTTGCCTTTACTCTGCAACACTGTATTTCCTTATAACGTGGTATTTTTGCATATTCTTTCGAGAGAAAACTCTCCTGTGCGTTCTCTTTCGAGGCTACATGCTTAGACATACACGCAACACCAAAGCTTTTCGAATTACAACCTGTTGTTTAGGAAAAACAAGATAATTTCGCACGATGCGGATTTCCTTAAAACGTGGTTTTCTGAAAATTTTGACGAAAGAAAATTCTCCTGTGGGTTCTCTTTTGAAGCTACATGTTTAGTTGTAAACGCCACACCAAATCTTTTCGAGTTACAACGTGTTGTTTAGGAAACACAAGCTAATTTTGTACAATGCATTATTACTTCTTGTAAAGTGTTTCCAATACTTATGTGTTTGTCTTTACTCTGTAACACTTATTTCCTTATAACGTGGTATTCTTACATATTCTTTCGAGAGAAAACTCTCCTGTGCGTTCTCTTTTGAGGCTACACGCTTAGACATACACGCAACACCAAAGCTTTTCGAATTACAACGTGTTGTTTAGGAAGAACAAAATAATTTCTCACGATGCGGGATTTCCTTAAAACGTGGTTTTCTGACAAATTTTGACGAAAGAAAATTGTCCTGTGGTTCTCTTTTGAGGCTACACGTTTAGACGTACACGCCACACCAAATCTTTTCGAGTTACAACGTGTTGTTTAGGAGATACAAGCTAATTTTGTATGATGCTTTATTTCATCTCTCTAATTTTAAGGGTTTCCAATATGTAAGTATTTGTCTTTATTCTGCAACATTGTACTTCCTTATAACGTGGTATTCTTACATATTCTTTCGAGAGAAAACTCTTCTGTGTGTTCTCTTTTGAGGCTACATGCTTAGACATACACACAACACCAAAGCTTTTCGAGTTACAACGCGTTGTTTAGGAAAAACAAGATAATTTCGCACGATGCTGGATTTCCTTAATACGTGGTTTTCTGACAAATTTTTACCAAAGAAAATTCTCCTGTGGGTTTTCTTTTGAGGCTACACATTTAGACGTACACGCCACACCAAATTTTTTCGAGTTACAACGTGTTGTTTAGGAGATACAAACTAATTTTTTACAATGCGTTATTTCTTCTCATAAAGTGTTTCCAATAAGTACGTATTTGTCTTTACTCTGCAACACTGTATTTCCTTATTACGTGGCATTCTTACATATTCTTTCGAGAGAAAACTCTCCTGTGCGTTCTCTTTTGAGGCTACATGCTTAGACATACACGCAACACCAAAGCTTTTCGAATTACAACGTGTTGTTTAGGAAAAACAAGATACTCTCTCACGATAATTTTGCACGATGCAGGATTTCCTTAAAACGTGGTTTTCTGAAAATTTTGACAAAAGAAAATTCTCCTATGGGTTCTCTTTTGAGGCTACACGTTTAGGCGTACACTCCACACCAAGTCATTTCAAGTTACAACGTGTTGTTTAGGAGATACGAGCTAATTTTGTACGATGCTTTATTTCATCTCTTAAAGTTTAAGGGTTTCCAATACGTACGTATTTGTCTTTACTCTGCAACACTGTATTTCCTTATAACGTGGTATTCTTACATATTCTTTCGAGAGAAAACTCTCCTGTGTGTTCTCTTTTGAGGCTATACACTGAGACATACACGCAACACAACAGCTTTTTGAGTTACAACGTGTTGTTTAGGAAAAACAAGATAAATTCGCACGATGCAGGATTTCCTTAATACGTGTTTTTCTGACAAATTTGACCAAAGAAAATTCTCCTGTGGGTTCTCTTTTGAGGCTACACGTTTAGACGTACACGCCACATCAAATCTTTTCGAGTTACAACGTGTTGTTTAGGAGATACAAGCTAATTTTGTACAATGCGTTATTTCTTCTCGTAAAGTGTTTCCAATACGTACGTATTTGTCTTTACTCTGCAACACTGTATTTCCTTATAACGTGGTATTCTTACAAATCTATCGAGAAAATACTCTCCTTTGCGTTCTCTTTTGAGGCTACGCGCTTAGACATACACGCAACACCAAAACTTTTCGAGTTACAACTTGTTGTTTAGGAAAAAGAAGATAATTTTGCACGATGAGGGATTTCCTTAAAACGTGGTTTTCTCACATATTTTGACGATAGAAAATTCTCCTGTCGGTTCTCTTTTGAGGCTACACGTTTAGACGTACATGCCACACCAAATCCTTTCGAGTTACAACCTGTTGTTTAGGAGATACAAGCTAATTTAGTATGATGCGTTATTTCTTCTTGTAAAGTGTTTCCAATACATACGCTTTTGTCTTTACTCTGCAACACTGTATTTCCTTATAACGTGGTATTCTTACATATTCTTTCGAGAGAAAACTCTCCTGTGCATTCTCCTTTGAGTCTACATGCTTAGCCATACAAGCAACACAGAAGATTTTCGAGTTACAACGTGTTGTTTAGGAAAAACTAGATAATTTCGCACGATGCGAGATTTCGTTAAAACGTGGTTTCTGACAAATTTTGATGTATGAAAATTCTACTGTCAGTTCTCTTTTGAGGCTACATGTTTAGACGTACATGTCACATGAAATCTTTTCGAGTTACAACGTGTTGTTTAGGAGATACAAGCCAATTTTGTACAATGATTTATTTCTGCTCTTAAAGTGTTTCCAATATGTACGTATTTGTCTTCTCTCTGCAACACTGTATTTCCTTATAACGTGGTATTCTTACATATTCTTTCGAGAGAAAAAACTCTCCTGTGCATTCCCTTTTGAGGCTACACACTTAAACATACACGCAACACCAAAGATTTTCGAGTTACAACTTGTTGTTTAGGAAAACAAGATAATTTTGTAGGATGTGGGATTTCGTTAAAACGTGGTTTTCTGACAAATTTTGAAGAAAGAAAATTCTACAGTGGTTTCTCTTTTGAGGCTTCACTTTTAGACGTACACGCCAAACCAAATGTTTTCGAGTTTCCACTTGTTGTTTAGGAGATACAAGCTAATATTGTATGATGCGTAATTTCTTCTCGTAAATTGTTTCCAATATGTACTTTTTGTCTTTACTTTGCAACACTGTATTTCCTTATAACGTTGTATTCCTACATGTTCTTTCGAGAGAAAACTCTCCTGTTCATTCTCTTTTGAAGCTACACGCTTAGACATACACGCAACACCAAAGCTTTTCGAGTTACAACGTGTTGTTTAGGAAAAACAAGATAATTTCGGAGGATGCGGGATTTCCTTAAAACGTGGTTTTCTGACAAATTTTGACGAAAGAAAATTCCCCTTTGTGTTCTCTTTTGAGGCTACACGTTTAGACGTACACGCCAAACCAAAACTTTTCGAGTTACCACGTGTTGTTTAGGAGATACAAGCTAATTTTGTTCGATGCTTTGTTTCTTCTCGAAAAGTGTTCCCAATATATACTTATTTGTCTTTACTCTGCAAAATTGTATTTCCTAATAACGTGGTATTCTTACATATTCTTTCGAGAGAAAACCCTCCTGTGCCTTCTCTTTTGAGGCTCCATGCTTACACATACACGCAACACGAAAGCTTTTCGAGTTACAACATGTTGTTTAGGAAAAAGAAGATGATATCGCACGATGCGGGATTTCATTAAAACGTAGTTTTCTGAAAAATTTTGACGAAAGAAAATTCTTCTGTGGGTTCTCTTTTGAGGCTATACGTTTAGACGTACACGCCACACCAAATCTTTTCGAGTTACAACCTGTTGTTTAGAAGATACAAGCTAATTTTGTAAGATGCGTTAATTCTTCTCGTAAGGTGTTTCCAATACGTAAGTATTTGTCTTTACTCTGCAACACTGTATTTCCTTATAACGTGGTATTCTTACATATTCTTTCGAGAGAAAACTATCCTGTGCGTTCCCTTTTGAGGTTACACACTTAGACATACAGGCAACACCAAAGCTTTTCGAGTTACAACGTGTTGTTTATGAATAAAAAGATAATTTCGCACGATGTGGGATTTCCTTAAAACATGGTTTTCTGACAAATTTTGACAAAAGAATATTCTCCTGTGGGTTCTCTTTTGACGCTAAACGTATAGACGTGCACGCCACACCAAATCCTTTCGAGTTACCACGTTTTGTTTAGGAGATACAAGCTAATTTTGCATGATGTGTTATTTCTTCTCGTAAAGTGTTTCCAAAACGTACGTATTTGTCTTTCTCTGCAACACTGTATTTCCTTATAACGTGGTATTCTTACATATTCTTTCGAGGAAAAACTCTCCTGTGCATTCTCTTTTGAGGCTACACGCTTAGACATACACGCAACACCAAGGCTTTTCGAGTTACAACGTGTTGTTTAGGAAAAACAAGATTATTTCGCACGATGCGAGATTTCCATAAAACGTGGTTTTCTGAAAAATTTTGACGAAAAAAGTTTTCCTGTGGGTTCTCTTTTGAGACTACACGTGTAGAGGTACGAGCCACACCAAATCTTTTCGAGTTACAACGTGTTGTTTAGGAGATACAAGCTAATTTTGTACGATGCGTTATTTCTTCTCTTAAAGTGTTTCCAATACGTACTTAGTTGTCTTTACTCTGCAACACCGTATTTCCTTATAAGGTGGTATTCCAACATATTCTTTCGAGAGAAAACTTTTCTGTGCGTTCTCTTTTGAGGCTACACGCTTAGAAATACACGCAACCCCAAAGCTTTTCGATTTACAACGTGTTGTTTGGAAAAACAAGATAATTTCGCACGATGAGAGATTTTCTTAAAACGTGGTTTCTGACAAATTTTGATGAAAGAAAATTCTCCTGTGGGTTCTCTTTTGAGGCTACACGTTTAGACGTACACATCACACCAAATCTTTTCGAGTTATAACGTGTTGTTTAGGAGATACAAGCTAATTTTGTATGATGCGTTATTTCTTCTCCTAAAGTGTTTCCAATACATATGTATTTTTGTTGACTCTACAACACTGTATTTCCTTATAACGTGGTATTCTTACCTATTCTTTTGAAAGAAAACTCTCCTGTGCCTTCTCTTTTGAGGCTCCACGCTTAGACATACACGCAACACTAAAGCTTTTCGAGTTACAACATGTTGTTTAGGAAAAAGAAGATGATTTCGCACGATGCGGGATTTCCTTAATACGTGGATTTCTGAAAAATTTTAACGAAAGAAAATTCTCCTGTGGGTTCTCTTTTGAGGCTACACGTTTAGACGTACACACCACACCAAATCCTTTCGAGTTACCACGTGTTGTTTAGGAGATACAAGATAATTTTGTAAGATGCATTATTTCTTCTCGTAAAGTGTTTCCAATACATACGTATTTGTCTTTACACTGCAAAACTGTATTTTCTTATAACGTTGTATTCTTACATGTTTTTTCGAGAGAAAACTCTCCTGTGCGTTCTCTTTAGAGGCTACACGCTTAGACATACACGCAACACCAAAGCTTTTCGAGTTACAACGTGTTGTTTAGGAAAAACAAGATAATTTTGCACGATGCGGGATTTCCTTAAAACGTGGTTTTCTGACAAATTTTGGCGAAAGAAAGTTCTCCTGTGGGTTCTCTTTTGAGGCTACACGTGTAAACGTACGAGCCTCACCAAATCTTTTCGAGTTCCAACGTGTTGTTTAGGAGATACAAGCTAATTTTGTACGACACGTTATTTCTTCTCTTAAAGTGTTTCCAATACGTACGTATTTGTCTTTACTCTGCAACACTGTATTTCCTTATAACGTAGTATTCTTACATATTCTTTCGAGAGAAAACTCTCCTGGGTGTTCTCTTTTGAGGCTACATGCTTAGACATACACGCAACAGCAAAGGTTTTCAAGTTACAATGTGTTGTTTAGGAAAAATAAGATAATTTCGCACGATGCGAGATTTCCTTAAAACGTGGTTTCTGACAAATTTTGATGAAAGAAAATTCTCCTGTCGGTTCTCTTTTGAGGCTACACGTTTAGACGTACACCTCACACCAAATCTTTTCGAGTTACAACGTGTTGTTTAGGAGATACAAGCTAATTTTGTACGATGCGTTATTTCTTCCCGTAAAATATTTCCAATTTGTACTTATTTGTCTTTACTCTGCAAAATTGTATTTCCTTATAATGTGGTATTCTTACATATTCTTTCGAGAGAAAACTCTTCTGTGCCTTCTCTTTTCAGTCCCCACACTTACACATACACGCAACACCAAAGCTTTTCGAGTTACAACATGTTGTTTAGGAAAAAGATGATTTCGCACGATGCGGGATTTCCTTAAAACGTGGTTTTCTGAAAAATTTTGACGAAAGAAAATTTTCCTGTGGGTTCTCTTTTGAGGCTACACGTTTAGACGTACACGCTACAGCAAATCTTTTCGAGTAACAATGTGTTGTTTAGGAGATTCAAGCTAATTTTGTACTATGCGTTAATTCTTCTCTAAAGTTTTTCCAATATGTAAGTATTTGTCTTTACTCTGCAACACTGTATTTCCTTATAACGTGGTATTCTTACATATTCTTTCGAGAGAAAACTATCCTGTGCGTTCCCTTTTGAGGCTACACACTTAGATATACAGGCAACACCAAAGCTTTTCGAGGTACAACGTGTTGCTTATGAAAAACAAGATACTCTCTCACGATAATTTTGCACGATGCAGGATTTCCTTAAAACGTGGTTTTCTG
The DNA here is from genome assembly GCF_947179515.1 of Apodemus sylvaticus. NCBI lineage: Eukaryota > Metazoa > Chordata > Mammalia > Rodentia > Muridae > Apodemus > Apodemus sylvaticus. The sequence goes on from NW_026263444.1 coordinate 268,302, forward strand.
ACAAATTTTGAAGAAAGAAAATTCTCCTGTGGTTTCTCTTTTGAGGTTGCACGTGTAGACGTACGAGCCTCACCAAATCTTTTCGAGTTACAACGTGTTGTTTAGGAGATACAAACTAATTTTGTACGACACGTTATTTCTTCTCTTAAAGTGTTTCCAATACGTAAGTATTTGTCTTTACTCTGCAACACTGTATTTCCTTATAACGTAGTATTCTTACATATTCTTTCGAGAGAAAACTCTCCTGGGTGTTCTCTTTTGAGGCTACATGCTTAGACATACACGAAACAGCAAAGGTTTTCGAGTTACAATGTGTTGTTTAGGCAAAATAAGATAATTTCGCACGATGCGAGATTTCCTTAAAATGTGGTTTCTGACAAATTTTGATGAAAGAAAATTCTCCAGTGGGTTCTCTTTTGAGGCTACACGTTTAGACGTACACCTCACACCAAATCTTTTCGAGTTACAAAAGATAGTTTGTTTAGGAGATACAAGCTAATTTTGGATAGTGTTGTTTAGGAGATACAAGCTAATTTTGTACGATGCGTTATTTCTTCCTGTAACATATTTCCAATTTGTACGTATTTGTCTTTACTCTGCATAATTGTATTTCCGTATAATGTGGTATTCTTACATATTCTTTCGAGAGAAAACTCTTCTGTGCCTTCTCTTTTCAGGCTCCACACTTAGACATACACGCAACACCAAAGCTTTTCGAGTTACAACATGTTGTTTAGGAAAAAGATGATTTCGCACAATGCGGGATTTCCTTAAAACGTGGTTTTCTGAAAAATTTTTACGAAAGAAAATTCTCCTGTGGGTTCTCTTTTGAGGCTACACGTTTAGACGTACACGCTACAGCAAATCTTTTCGAGTAACAATGTGTTGTTTAGGAGATTCAAGCTAATTTTGTACTATGCGTTAATTCTTCTCGTAAAGTTTTTCCAATATGTAAGTATTTGTCTTTACTCTGCAACACTGTATTTCCTTATAACGTGGTATTCTTACATATTCTTTCGAGAGAAAACTATCCTGTGCGCTCCCTTTTGAGGCTACACACTTAGATATACAGGCAACACCAAAGCTTTTCGAGGTACAACGTGTTGTTTATGAAAAACAAGATAATTTCGCACGATGCGGGATTTCCTTAAAACGTGGTTTTCTGACAAATTTTGAAGAAAGAAAATTCTCCTGTGGGTTCTCTTTTGAGGCTACACGTTTAGACGTACACACCACACCAAATCCTTTCGAATTACCACGTGTTGTTTAGGAGGTACAAGCAAATTTTGTACGATGCAATATTTCTTCTCGTAAAGTTTTTCCAATACGTACGTATTTGTCTTTACTCTGCAACACTGTATTTCCTTATAATGTTGTATTCTTACAATTTCTTTCGAGAGAAAACTCTCCTGTGCGTTCTCTTTAGAGGCTCCATGCTTACACATACACGCAACACCAAAGCTTTTCGAGTTATAACGTTTTGTTTAGCAAAAAGAAGATGATTTCGCACGATACGGGATTTCCTTAAAACGTGGTTTTCTGACAAATTTTGAAGAAAGAAAATTATCCTGTGGGTTCTCTTTTGAGGCTACATGTTTAAATGAACACGCCACACCAAATCTTTTCGAGTTACAATGTGTTGTTTTGGAGATACAAGCTAATTTTGTACGATGCGTTAATTCTTCTCCTAAAGTGTTTCCAATATGTACTTATTTGTCTTTACTCTGCAAAATTGTATTTCCTTATAACGTGGTATTCTTACATATTCTCTCGAGAGAAAACTCTCCTGTGCCTTCTCTTTTGAGGCTCCACGCTTACACATACACGCAACACCAATGCTTTTCTAGTTACAACATGTTGTTTAGGAAAAAGAAGGTGATTTAGCACAATGCGGAATTTCCTTAAAACGTGGTTTTCTGAAAAATTTTGAAGAAAGAAAATTCTCCTGTGGGTTCTCTTTTGAGGCTACACGTTTAGACGTACACACCACACCAAAAGTTTCGAGTTACAACTTGTTGTTTAGGAGATACAACCTAATTTTGTACTATGCATTAATTCTTTTCGTAAAGTGTTTCCAATACGTACGTGTTTGTCTTTACTCTGCAACACTGTATTTCCTTATAACGTGGTATTCTTACATATTCTTTCGAGAGAAAACTCTCCTGTGCGTTCTCTTTTGAGGCTACATGCTTAGACAAACACTCAACACCAGAGCTTTTCGAGTTAAAACGTGTTGTTTAGGAAAAAATAGATAATTTCGCTCGATGCGAGATTTCCATAAAACGTGGTTTCTGACAAATTTTGATGAAAGAAAATTCTCCTGTGGGTTCTCTTTTGAGGCTACACGTTTAGACGTACACGTCACACCAAATCTTTTCGAGTTACAACGTGTTGTTTAGGAGATACAAGCTAATTTTGTATGATGCGTTATTTCTTCTCGTAAAGTGATTCCAATATGTACTTAATTGCCTTTACTCTGCAAAATTGTATTTCTTTATAGCGTGGTATTCTTACATATTCTTTCGAGAGAAAACTCTCCTGAGCATTCTCTTTTGAGGCTCCACGCTTAGACATACAGGCAACACCAAAGCTTTTCGAGTTACAACATGTTGTTTAGGAAAAAGAAGATGATTTGGCACCATGCGGGATTTCCTTAAAACGTGGTTTTCTGAAAAATTTTAACGAAAGAAAATTCTCCTGTGGGTTCTCTTTTGAGGGTACACGTTTAGACGTACACGCCACACCAAATCTTTTCGAGTTACAACGTGTTGTTTAGGAAATACAAGCTAATTTTGTACTGTGCTTTAATTCTTCTCGTAAAGTGTTTCCAATACGTACGTGTTTGTCTTTACTCTGCAACACTGTATTTCCTTATAACTTGGTATTCTTACATATTCTTTTGAGAGAAAACTCTCCTGTGCGTTCTCCTTTGAGGCTACATGCTTAGACATACACATAACGCCAGAGCTTTTCGAGTTACAACGTGTTGTTTAGGGAAAACAAGATAGTTTCGTACGATGCGAGATTTCCTTAAAACGTGGTTTCTGACAAATTTTGATGAAAGAAAATTCTCCTGTCGGTTCTCTTTTGAGGCTACACGTTTAGACGTACACGTCACACCAAATCTTTTCGAGTTACAACGTGTTGTTTAGGAGATACAAGCTAATTTTTTATGATGCGTTATTTCTTCTCGTAAAGTGTTTCCAATATGTACTTATTTGACTTTACTCTGCAAAATTGCACTTCCTTATAACGTGGTATTCTTACATATTCTTTCGAGAGAAAACTCTCCTGTGCCTTCTCTTTTGAGGCTCCGTGCTTAGACATACACGCAAGACTAAAGCTTTTCGAGTTACAACATGTTGTTTAGGAAAAAGAAGATGATGTTGCACGATGCGGGATTTCCTAAATACGTGGTTTTCTGAAAAATTTTAACCAAAGAAAATTCTCCTGTGTGTTCTCTTTTGAGGCTACACGTTTAGACGTACACGCCACACCAAATCTTTTCGAATTACAACGTGTTGTTTAGGAGATATAAGCTAATTTTTTATGATGCGCTAATTCTTCTCGTAAAGTGTTTCCAATATGTACGTATTTGTCTTTACTCTGCCACACTGTATTTCCTTATAACGTGGTATTCTTACATAATCTTTCGAGAGAAAACTATCCTGGGCATTCCCTTTTGAGGCTACACACTTAGACATACAGGCAACACCAAAGCGTTTCGAGTTACAACGTGTTGTTTATGAAAAACAAGATAACTTCGCACGATGCAGGATTTCCTTAAATCGTGGTTTTCTGACAAATTTTGATGAAAGAAAATTCTCCTGTGGGTTCTCTTTTGAGGCTACGCATTTAGACGTACACGTCACACCAAATCCTTTCGAGTTACCACGTGTTGTTTAGGAGATACAAGCTAATTTTGTACGATGCGTTATTTCTTCTTGCAAAGTGTTTCCAATACATATGTATTTGTCTTTACTCTTCAACACTGTATTTCCTTATAACGTTGAATTCTTACGTGTTCTTTCGAGAGAAAACTCTCCTGTGCCTTCTCTTTTGAGGTTCCACGCTTAGACCTACACCCAACACCAAAGCTTTTCGAGTTACAACATGTTGTTTAGGAAAAAGAAGATGATTTGGCATGATGCGGGATTTCCTTAAAACGTGGTTTTCTGAAAAATTTTGACGAAAGAAAATTCTCCTGTGGGATCTCATTTGAGGCTACACGTTTAGTTATACATGCCACACCAAATCTTTTCGAGTTACAACGTGTTGTTAAGGAGATACACGCTAATTTTGTAAGACGCGTTAATTCTTCTAGTAAAGTGTTTCCTATACGTACGTATTTGTCTTTACTCTGCAACACTGTATTTCCTTATTCGTGGTATTCTTACATATTCTTTCGAGTGAAAACTATCCTGTGTGTTCCCTTTTGAGGCTACACACTAAGACATACATGCAACACCAAAGCTCTTCGAGTTACAACGTGTTGTTTAGGAAAAACAAGATAATTTCGCACGATGCGGGATTTCCTGAAAACGTGATTTTCTGAAAAATTTTGATGAAAGAAAATTCTCCTATGGGATCTCTTCTGAGGCTACACCTTTAGACATACATGCCACACCAACTCTTTTCGAGTTACAACGTGTTGTTTAGGAGATACAAGCTAATTTTGTACGATGCATTATTTCTTCTCATAAAGTGTTTCCAATACTTATGTATTTGTCTTTACTCTGCAACATTCGGTTTTTCTTCTCGCATGGTAAAACATTAGCTTGTATCTCCTAAACAACACGTTGTAACTCGAAAAGATTTGTTGTGGCGTTTACATCTAAACGTGTAGCCTCAAAAGTGAACCCACAGGAGAATTATCTTTCGTCAAAATTTTCCAGAAAACCACGTTTTATGGAAATCCCGCATCGTGCGAAATTATCTTGTTTTTCCTAAACAACACCTTGTACCTCGAAAAGTTTTGGTGTTGCGTGTATGTCTAAGCGTGTAGCCTCAAAAGAGAATGCACAGGAGAGTTTTCTCTCGAAAGAATATATAAGAATACCACGTTATATGGAAATACAGTGTTGCAGAGTAAAGACAAATATGTACGTATGGAAACACTTTACGAGAGGAAAAAACTCATGGTAAAAAATTAGCTTGTACCTCCTAAACAACACGTTGTAACTCGAAAAGATTTGGTGTGGTGTTTACATCTAAACGTGTAGCCTCAAAAGAGAACCCACAGGAGAATTTTCTTTCGTCAAAATTTGTCAGAAAACCACCTTTTAAGGAAATCCCGCATCGTGCAAAATTATCTTGTTTTTCCTAAACAACACGTTGTAACTCAAAAAGCTTTTGTGTTGCGTGTATGTCTACGCGTGTAGCCTCAGAAGAGAACGCACAGAAGAGTTTTCTCTCGAAAGAATATGTAAGAATACCACGTTATAAGGAAATACACTGTTGCAGAGTAAAGACAAATAGGTACTTATTGGAAACACTTTATGAGAAGAAATAATGTATCGTACAAAATTAGCTTGTATCTCCTAAACAACACGTTGTAACTCGAAAAGATTTGGTGTGGCGTGTATGTCTAAACATGTAGCCTCAAAAGGGAACCCACAGGAGAATTTTCTTTCGTCAAAATTTGTCAGACAACCACGTTTTAAGGAAATCCCGCATCGTGCGAAATTATTTTGTTTTTCCAAAACAACACGTTGTAACTCGACAAGCTTTGGTGTTGCGTGTATGTCTAAGCATGTAGCCTCAAAAGAGAATGCACAGGAGAGGTTTCTCTCGAAAGAATATGTAAGAAAACCACGATATATGGAAATACAGTGTTGCAGAGTAAAGACAAATATGTACGTATTGGAAACACTTAACGAGAAGAAATAACGCATCTACAAAATTAGCTTGTATCTCCTAAACAACACATTGTGACTCAAAAGGATTTCGTGTGGCGTGTACGTCTAAACGTGTAGCCTCAAAAGACAACCCACAGGAGTATTTTCTTTCGTCAAAATTTTTCAGAAAACCACGTTTTAAGGAAATCCCGCATCGTGAGAAATTATTTTGTTTTTCCAAAACAACACGTTGTAACTCGAAAAGCTTTGGTGTTGCGTGTATGTCTAAGCATGTAGCCTCAAAAGAGAACGCACAGGAGAGGTTTCTCTCGAAAGAATATGTAAGAAAACCACGATATATGGAAATACAGTGTTGCAGAGTAAAGACAAATATGTACGTATTGGAAACACTTTACGAGAAGAAATAACGCATGGTATAAAATTAGCTTGTATCTCCTAAACAACACGTTGTGACTCAAAAGGATTTGATGTGGTGTTTACAACAACGCGTTGTAACTCGAAAAGATTTGGTGTGGCGTGTAGCCTCAAAAGAGAACCCACAGGAGAATTTTCTTTCGTCAAAATTTGTCAGAAAACCACGTATTAAGGAAATCCCGCATCGTGCGAAATTATCTTGTTTTTCCTAAACAACACGTTGTGACTCAAATAGCTTTGGTGCTGCGTGTATGTCTAAGCGTGTAGCCTCAAAAGAGAACGCACAGGAGAGTTTTCTCTAGAAAGAATATGAAAGAATACCACGTTATAAGGAAATACAGTGTTGCAGAGTAAAGACAGATGCATACATATTGGAAACACTTTACGAGAAGAAATAATGCATCGTACAAAATTAGCTTGTATTTACTAAAAAGCACGTTGTAACTCGAAAAGATTTGGTGTGGCATGTACCTCTAAACGTGTAGCATCTAAAGAGAATACACTGGAGAATTTTCTTTGGTCAAAATTCGTCAGAAAACCACATTTTAAGGAAATCCCGCATCGTGCGAAATTATCTTGTTTTTCCTAAACAACAAGTTGTAACTCGAAAAGCTTTGGTGTAGCGTGTATGTCTAAGCGTGTAGCCTCAAAAGAGAATGCACAGGAGAGTTTTCTCTCGAAAGAATATGTAAGAATACCAAGTTATAAGGAAATACAGTGTTGCAGAATAAAGACAATTACATATGTATTGGAAACACTTTACCAGACGAAATACCGCATCGTACAAAATTAGCTTGTTTCTCCTAAACAACACGTCGTAACTCGAAAAGATTTGGTGTGGCGTGTACGTCTAAAAGTGTAGCCTTATAAGAGAACCCACAGTAGAATTTTCTTTGGTCAAAATTTGTCAGAAAACCACGTTTTAAGGAAATCCCACATCGTGTGAAATTATCTTGTTTTTCCTAAACAACACGTTGTAACTCAAAAAGCTTTGGTATTGGGTGTATGTCTAAGAATGTAGCCTCAAAAGAGAACGCACAGGAGAGTTTTCTCTCGAAAGAATATGTAGGAATACTACGTTATATGGAAAAACAGTGTTACAGAGTAAAGACAATTATGTACGTATTTGAAACACTTTACGAGAAGAAATAATGCATGGGAAAAAATTAGCTTGTATCTCCTAAACAACACGTAGTAACTCGAAAGGATTTGGTGTGGTGTTTACATCTAAAGGTGTAGCCTCAAAAGAGAACCCACAGGAGAATTTTCTTTCGTCAAAATTTTTTCAGAAAACCACGTTTTAAGGAAATCCGGCATCGTGTGAAATTATCTGGTTTTTCCTAAACAACACGTTGTAACTCGAAAAGCTTTGGTTTTGCATGTATGTCGAAGCGTGTAGCCTCAAAAGAGAACGCACAAGAGAGTATTCTCTCGAAAGAATATGTAAGAATACCACGTTATAAGGACATACAGTGTTGCAGAGTAAAGACAGATACATACATATTGGAAACACTTTACGAGAAGGAATGATACATCGTACAAAATTAGCTTGTATTTCCTAAACAACACGTTGTAACGCGAAAAGATTTTGTGTGGCGTGTACGTTGAAACGTGTAGCCTCAAAAGAGAACCCACAGGAGAAATCCCACATCGTGCGAAATTATCTTGTTTTTCCTAAACAACACGTTGTAACTCGAAAAGCTTTGGTGTAAACAACACGTTGTAACTCGAAAAGATTTGGTGTGGTGTTTACATCTAAACGTGTAGCATCAAAAGAGAACCCTCAGGAGAATTTTCTTTCCTCAAATTTTTTTCAGAAAACCACGTTTTAAGGAAATCCCGCATTGTGCGGAATTATCTTGCTTTTCCTAAAAAACACGTTGTAACTCGAAAAGCTTTGGTGTTGCGTGTATGTCTAAACGTGTGGCCTCAAAAGAGAACGCACAGGAGAGTTTTCTCTCGAAAGAATATATAAGAATACCACATTTTAAGGAAATACAGTGTTGCAGAGTGAAGACAAATACGTATGTATTGGAAACACTTTACGAGAAGAAATAACGCATCGTACAAAATTAGCTTGTATCTCCTAAACAACACGATGTTACTCGAAAAGATTTGATATGGCGTGTACGTCTAAATTTGTAGCCTCAAAAGAGAACTCACAGGAGAATTTTCTTTCGTCAAAATTTGTCAGAATACCACGTTTTATGGAAATCCCGCATCCTGGAAATTATCTTGTTTTTCTAAACAACACGTTGTAACTCGAAAAGCTTTGGTGCTGCGTGTATGTCTAAGCGTGTAGACTCAAAAGAGAACGCACAGGAGAGTTTTCTCTCGAAAGAATAAGTAAGAATACCACGTTATAAGGAAATACAGTGTGGCAGAGTAAAGATAGATACATACGTATTTGAAACACTTTACGAGAAGAAATAATGCATCGTAAAAAATTAGCTTGTATTTCCTAAGAAGCACGTTGTAACTCGAAAAGCTTTGGTGTGGCGTGTACGTCTAAACGTGTAGCCACAAAAGAGAACCCACAGGAGAATTTTCTTTCGTCAAAATTTTTCAGAAAACCACGTTTTAAGGAAATCCCGCATCTTGCGAAATCATCTTCTTTTTCCTAAACTACATGTTGTAACTTGAATAGCTTTGGTGTTGCCTGTATATCTCAGTGTGTAGCCACAAAAGGGAACGCACAGGACAGTTTTCTATCGAAAGAATATGTAAGAAGACCACGTTATAAGGAAATACAATGTTGAGAGTAAAGACAAACACGTACTACTTGGAAACACTTTATGAGAAGAATTAACGCATTGTAAAAAAGTAGCTTGTATCTCCTAAACAACACGTTGTAACTCGAACAGATTTGGTGTGGCGTGTACGTCTAAACATGTAGCATCAAAAGAGAACCCACAGGAGAATTTTCTTTCGTCAAAATTTTTCAGAAAATTTTAAGGATATCCCGCATCATGCAAAATCATCTTCTTTTTCCTAAACAACATGTTGTAACTCGAAAAGCTTTGGTATTGCGTGTATGTGTAAGCGTGGAGCCTCAAAAGAGAAGGCACAGGAGAGTTTTCTCTCTAAAGAATATGTAAGAATACCACCTTAAAAGGAAATACAATTTTGCAGAGTAAAGATAAATAAGTACATATTGGAAACACTTTACGAGAAGAAATAATGCATCGTAAAAAATTAGCTTGTATCTCCTAAACAACACGTTGTAACTCGAAAATATTTGGTGTGACGTGTACGTCTAAACGTGTATCCTCAAAAGAGAACCCACAGGAGAATTTTCTTTCATCAAAATTTGTCAGAAACCACGTTTACGGAAATCTCGCATCGTGAGAAATTATCTTGTTTTTCCTAAACAACACGTTGTGAATCGAAAAGCTTTGGGGTTGCGTGTATGTCTAAGCGTGTAGCCTCAAAAGAGAACGCACAGGAGAGTTTTCTTTCGAAAGAATATGTAGGAATACCACGTTATAAGGAAATACAGTGTTGTAGAGTAAAGACAACTACTTACGTATTGGAAAAACTTTAAGAGAAGAAATAACGCATCATAAAAAATTAGCTTGTATCTCCTAAACAACACTTTGTAACTCGAAAAGATTTGGTGTGGCCCGTACCTCTACAAGTGTCGCATCAAATAAGAACCCACAGGAGAACTTTCTTTCGTCAAATTTTTCAGAAAACCACGTGTATGGAAATCTCGCATCATGCGAAATTATCTAGTTTTTCCTAAACAACACGTTGTAACTCGAAAAGCTTTGGTGTTGTGTGTATGTCTAAACGTGTAGCCTCAAAAGAGAACTCACAGGAGAGTTTTCGCTCGAAAGAATATGTAAGAATACCACGTTATAAGGAAATACAGTGTTGCAGACAAAGACAAATACGTACGTATTGGAAACACTTTACCAGAAGAAATAACACATCGTACAAAATTAGCTTGTATCTTCTAAACAACACGTGGTAACTCGAAAGGATTTGGTGTGGAGTGCATGTCTAAACGTGTAGCATCAAAAGAGAACCCACAGGAGAATTTTCTTTCGTCAAAATTTGTCAGAACACAAGGGTTTAAGGAAATCCCGCAATGTGCGAAATTATCTTGTTTTTCATAAACAACACGTTGTAATTCGAAAAGCTTTGGTGTTGCCTGTATGTCTAAGTGTGTAACCTCAAAAGGGAATGCAAAGGATAGTTTTCTCTCGAAAGAATATGTAAGAATACCACGTTATAAGGAAATACAGTGTTGCAGAGTAAAGACAAATACGTACGTATTGGAAACACTTTATGAGAAGAATTAAGGCAACGTCCAAAATTAGCTTGTATCTCCTAAACAACACGTTGTAACTCGAAAAGATTTGGCGTGGCGTGTACTTCTAAACCTGTAGCCTCAAAAGAGAACCCACAGGAGAATTTTCTTTCGTCAAAATTTTTCAGAAAACCACGTTTTAAGTAAATCCTGCATCGTGCGAAATCATCTTCTTTTTCCTAAACAACATGTTGTAACTCGAAAAGCTTTGGTGTTGCGTGTATGTGTAAGCATGGAGCCTCAAAAGAGAAGGCACAGGAGAGTTTTCTCTCGAAAGAATATGTAAGAATACCACGTTATAAGGAAATACAATTTTGCAGAGTAAAGACAAATAAGTACATATTGGAAACACTTTAGGAGAAGAAATAACGCATCGTAAAAAATTTACTTGTATCTCCTAAACAACACGTTGTAACTCGAAAAGATTTGGTGTGACGTGTATGTCTAAACGTGTAGCCTCAAAAGAGAACCCACAGGAGAATTTTCTTTCATCAAATTTGTCAGAAACCACGTTTTAAAGAAATCTCGCATCGTGGGAAATTATCTTGTTTTTCCTAAACAACACGTTGTAACTCGAAAAGCTTTGGGGTTGCGTTTATGTCTAAGCATGTAGCCTCAAAAGAGAACGCATAGGAGAAATTTCTCTTGAAAGAATATGTAAGAATACCACTTTATAAGGAAATACAGTGTTGCAGAGTAAAGACAAATACGTACGTATTGGAAACACTTTAAGAGAAGAAATAACGCATCGTACAAAATTAGCTTGTATCTCCTAAACAAAATGTTGTAACTCGAAAATATTTGGTGTGGCTCATACCTCTACACGTGTAGCCTCAAAAGAGAACCTACAGGAGAACTTACTTTAGTCAAAATTTTTCAATAAACCACGTTTTATGGAAATCTCGCATCGTGCGAAATTATCTTGTTTTTCCTAAACAACACGTTGTAACTCGAAAAGCTTTGGCGTTGCGTGTTTGTCTAAGCATGTAGCCTCAAAAGAGTACGCACAGGAGAGTTTTCCCTCGAAAGAATATGTAAGAATACCACGTTATAAGGAAATACAGTGTTGCAGAGTAAAGACAAATAAGTACGTATTGGAAACACTTTACGAGAAGAAATAATGCTTCGTACAAAATTTGCTTGTATTTCCTAAGCAACACGTTGTAACTCGAAAAGATTTGGTGTGGCTCGTATGTCTACACGTGCAGCCACAAAAGAGTGCCCACAGGAGGACTTTCTTTCTTCAAAATTTGTCAGAAAACAACGTTTTATGGAAATCCCGCATCGTGCAAAATTATCTACTTTTTCCTAAACAGCACGTTGTAACTCGAAAAGCTTAGGTGTTGCGTGTATGTTTAAGCCTGTAGCCTCTAAAGCGAACGCACAGGAGAGTTTTCTCTCGAACGAATATGTAAGAATACAACGTTATAAGGAAATAGAGTGTTGCAGAGTAAAGACAAATACATAAGTATTGGAAACACTTTACCAGAGGAATTAATGCATCGTACAAAATTAGCTTGTATCTCCTAAACAACATGTTGTAACTCTAAAAGATTTGGTGTGACGTGTACGTCTAAACGTGTAGCCTCAAAAGAGAACCCACAGGAGAATTTTCATTCATCAAAATTTGTCAGAAACCACGTTTTAAGGAAATCTCGCATCGTGCGAAATTATCTTGTTTTTCCTAAACAACACGCTGTAACTCGAAAAGCTTTGGTGTTGCGTGTATGTCTGAGCGTGTAGCCTGAAAAGAGAACACACAGGAGAGTTTTCCCTCGAAAGAATAGGTAAGAATACCACGTTATAAGGAAATACAGTGTTGCAGAGTAAAGACAAATAAGTACGTATTGGAAACACTTTACAAGAAGAAATAACGCATCGTAAAAAATTTGCTTGTATCTCCTAAACAACACGTTGTAACTTGAAAAGATTTGGTGTGGCTCGTACGTCTAAACGTGTAGCCTCAAAAGAGAACCCACAGAAGAAGTTTCTTTCGTCAATATTTGTCAGAAAACCACGTTTTAAGGAAATCCCGCATCGTGCAACATTATCTTGATTTCCTAAACAACACGTTGAAACTCGGAAAGCTTTGGTGTTGCGTGTATGTCTAAGCATGTAGCCTCTAAAGAGAATGCACAGGAGAGTTTTCTCTCGAAAGAACATGTAAGAATACAACGTTATAAGGAAATAGAGTGTTGCAGAGTAAAGACAAATGTGTACGTATTGGAAACACTTTAAGAGAAGAAATAACGCATCGTAAAAAATTAGCTTGTACCTCCTAAAAAACACGTGGTAACTCGAAAGGATTTGGGGTGGCGTGCACGTCTAAACGTGTAGCCTCAAAAGAGAACCCACAGGAGAATTTTCTTTCGTCAAAATTTGTCAGAACACCACGTTTTAAGGAAGTCCCGCATCGTGCGAAATTATCTTGTTTTTCATAAACAACACGTTCTAACTCGAAAAGCTTTGGTGTTGCCTGTATGTCTAAGTGTGTAGCCTCAAAAGGGAACGCACAGGATAGTTTTCTCTCGAAAGAATATGTAAGATTACCACGTTATAAGGAAATACAGTGTTGCAGAGTAAAGACTAAAACGTACGTATTGGAAACACTTTATGAGAAGAATTAACACATCTTACAAAATTAGCTTGTATCTCCTAAACAACACGTTGTAACTCGAAAAGATTTGGTGTGGCGTGTACATCTAAACATGTAGCCGCAAAAGAGAACACACAGGAGAATTTTCTTTCGTCAAAATTTTTCAGAAAACCACGTTTTAAGGAAATCCCGCATCGTGCGAAATCATCTTCTTTTTCCTAAACAACATGTTGTAACTCGAAAAGCTTTGGTGTTGCGTGTATGTGTAAGCGTGGAGCCTCAAAAGAGAAGGCACAGGAGAGTTTTCTCTCAAAAGAATATGTAAGAACACCACGTTATAAGGAAATACAATTTTGCAGAGTAAGGACAAATAAGTACATATTGGAAACACTTTAGGAGAAGAATTAACGCATCGTACAAAATTAGCTTGTATCTCTTAAACAACACGTTGTAACTCTAAAAGATTTGGTGTGGCGTGTTCATTTAAACATGTAGCCTCAAAAGAGAACCCACAGGAGAATTTTCTTTCATAAAAAATGTCAGAAAACCATGTTTTAAGGAAATCCCGCATCATGCGAAATCATCTTCTTTTTCCTAAACAACATGTTGTAACTTGAAAAGCTTTGGTGTTGCGTGTATGTGTAAGCGTGGAGCCTCAAAAGAGAAGGCACAGGAGCGTTTTCTCTTGAAAGAATATGTAAGAATACCACGTTATAAGGAAATACAATTTTGCAGAGTAAAGACAAATAAGTACATATTGGAAACACTTTATGAGAAGAAATAATGCATCGAAAAAAATTAGCTTGTATCTCCTAAACAACATGTTGTAACTCGAAAAGATTTGGTGTGATGTGTACGTCGAAACGTGTAGCCTTAATAGAGAACCCACAGGAGAATTTTCTTTCATCAAAATTTGTCAGAAACCACGTTTTAAGGAAATCTCGCATCCTGCGAAATTATCTTGTTTTTCCTAAACAACACGTTGTAACTCGAAAAGCTTTGGTGTTGCGTGTATGTCTAAGCGTGTAGCCTCAAAAGAGAATGCACAGGAGAGTTTTCTCTTGAAAGAATATGTAAGAATACCACGTTATAACGAAATACAATTTTGCAGAGAATAGAAAAATAAGTACATATTGGAAACACTTTAGGAGAAGAAATAACACTTCGTACGAAATTAACTTGTATCTCCTAAGCAACACGTTGTAACCCGAAAAGATTTGGTGTGACGTGTATGTCTAAACGTGTAGCCTCAAAAGAGAACCCAAAGGAGAATTTTCTTTCATCAAAATTTGTCAGAAACCACGTTTAAAGAAATCTCGCATCATGCGAAATTATCTTGTTTTTCCTAAACAACACGTTGTAAATAGAAAAGCTTTGGTGTTGCGTGTATGTCTAAGCGTGTAGCCTCAAAAGAGAACGCACAGGAGAGTTTTCTCTCGAAAGAATATGTAAGAATACAACGTTATAAGGAAATACACTGTTGCAGAGTATAGACAAATACATACCTATTGGAAACACTTTAAGAGAAGAAATAAGGCATCGTACAAAATTAGCTTGTATCTCCTAAACAACACGTTGTAACACGAAAAGATTTGGTATGGCTCGTACCTCTACACGTGTAGCCTCAAAAGAGCACCGACAGGAGAACTTTCTTTCATCAAAATTTTTCAGAAAACCACGTTTTATGGAAATCTCGCATAGTGCGAAATTATCTTGTTTTTCCTAAACCACACGTTGTAACTCGAAAAGCTTTGGCGTTGCGTATTTGTCTAAGCGTGTAGCCTCAAAAGAGAACGCACAGGAGTGTTTTCCCTCGAAAGAATATGTAAGAATAACACGTTATAAGGAAATACAATGTTGCAGACTAAAGACAAATAAGTACGTATTGGAAACACTTTACGAGAAGAAATAACGCATCGTACAAAATTTGTTTGTATCTCCTAAACAACACGTTGTAACTTGAAAACATTTGGTGTGGCTCGTACGTCTACAAGTGTAGCCTCAAAAGAGAAACCACAGGAGAACTTCCTTTCGTCAAAATTTGTCAGAAAACCACGTTTTAAGGAAATCCCGCATCGTGCAATATTATCTTGTTTTTCCTAAACAACACGTTGTAACTTGAAAAGCTTTGGTGTTGCGTGTATGTCTAAGCCTGTAGCCTCTAAAGAGAACGCACAGGAGAGTTTTCTCTCAAAAGAAAATGTAAGAAGACAACGTTATAAGGAAATACAGTGTTGCAGAGGAAAGACAAATACATAAGTATTGGAAACACTTTACGAGAAGAAATAACGCATCATAAAAAATTAGCTTGTATCTCCTAAGCAACACGTGATAACTCGAAGGATTTGGTGTGGCGTGTACGTCTAAACGTGGAGCCTCAAAAGAGAACCCACAGTAGAATTTTCATTCATCAAAATTTGTCAGAAAACCACGTTTTAAGGAAATCCCGCATCGTGCGAATTAATCTTGTTTTTCATTAACAACACGTTGTAACTCGAAAAGCTTTGGTGTTGCCTGTATGTCTAAGTGTGTAGCCTCAAAAGGGAACGCACAGGATACTTTTCTCTCGAAAGAATATGTAAGAATACCACGGTATAAGGAAATACAGTGTTGCAGAGTAAAGACAAATATGTATGTATTGGAAACACTTTATGAGAAGAATTAACGCATTATACAAAATTAGCTTGTATCTCTTAAACAACACGTTATAACTCGAAAAGATTTGGTGTGGCGTGTACATGTAAACATGGAGCCTCAAAAGAGAACCCACAGGAGAATTTTCTTTCCTCAAAATTTTTCAGAAAACCACGTTTTAAGGAAATCCCGCATCGTGCAAAATCATCTTCTTTTTCCTAAACAACATGTTGTAACTCGAAAAGCATTGGTGTTGCGTGTATGTGTAAGGGTGGAGACTCAAAAGAGAAGGCACAGGAGAGATTTCTCTCGAAAGAATATGTAAGAATACCACGTTATAAGGAAATACAATTTTGCAGAGTAAAGACAAATTAGTACATATTGGAAACACTTTATGAGAAGAAATAACGCATCCTTAAATATTAGCTTGTATCTCCTTAACAACACATTGTAACACGAAAAGATTTGGTGTGACATGTACGTCTAAACGTGTAGCCTCAAAAGAGAACCCACAGAAGAATTTTCTTTCATCAAAATTTGTCAGAAAACACGTTTTAAGGAAATCTCACATCGTGCGAAATTATCTTGTTTTTCCTTAACAACACGTTGTAACTCGAAAAGCTTTGGTGCTGAGTGTTTGTCTAAGCGTGTAGCCTCAAAAGAGAATGCACAGGAGAGTTTTCTCTCGAAAGAATATGTAAGAATACCACGTTATAAGGAAATACAGTGTTGCAGAGTAAAGAAAAATAAGTACATATTGGAAACATTTTACGAGAAGAAATAACACATCGTAAAAAATTTGCTTGTATCTCCTAAACAACACGTTGTAACTCGAAAAGATTTCGTGTGGCTCGTATGTCTGCATGTGTAGCCTCAAAAGAGAACCCACAGGAGAACTTTCTTTCGTCAAAATTTGTCAGAAAACCAGGTTTTAAGGAAATCCCGCATCGTGCAAAATTATCTAGTTTTTCCCAAACAACACGTTGTAACTAGAAAAGCTTTGGTGTTGCTTGTGTGTCTAAGCCTGTAGCCTCTAAAGAGAACGCACAAAAGAGTTTTCTCTCGAAAGAACATGTAAGAATACAACGTTAAAAGGAAATACAGTGTTGCAGAGTAAAGACAAATAAGTAAGTATTGGAAACACTTTAGGAGAAGAAATAACGCTTCGTACAAAATTAGCTTGTATCTCCTAAGCAACACGTGGTAACTCGAAAGGATTTGGTGTGGCGTGTACGTCTAAACGTGGAGCCTCAAAAGAGAACCCACAGGAGAGTTTTCTTTTGTCAAAATTTGTCAGAAAATCACGTTTTAAGGAAATCCCGCATCATGTGAAATAATCTTGTTTCTCATAAAAAACAGGTTGTAACTCGAAAAGCTTTGGTGTTGCCTGTATGTCTAAGTGTGTAGCCTCAAAAGGGAACGCATAGGATAGTTTTGTCTCGAAAGAATATGTAAGAATACCATGTTATTAGGAAATACAGTGTTGCAGAGTAAAGACAAATACGTACATATTGGAAACACTTTATGAGAAGAATTAACGCATCGTACAAAATTAGCTTGTATCTCCTAAACAACACGTTGTAACTCGAAAGGATTTGGTGTGGCGTGTACATCTAAACATGTAGCCTCAAAAGAGAACCAACAGGAGATTTTTCTTTCTTCAAAATTTTTCAGAAAACCACGTTTTAAGGAAATCCCGCATCATGCGAAATCATCTTCTTTTTCCTAAACAACATGTTGTAATTCGAAAAGCTTTGGTGTTGCGTGGATTTGTAAGCGTGGAGCCTCAAAAGAGAATGCACAGGAGAGTTTTCTCTCGAAAGAATATGTAAGAATACCACGTTATAAGGAAATACAATATTGCAGAGTAAAGACAAATAAGTACATATTGGAAACACTTTACGAGAAGAAATAACGCATCGTACAAAATTAGCTTGTATCTCCTAAACAACTCGTTGTAACTCGAAAAGATTTGGTGTGACATGTACGTCTAAACATGTAGCCTCAAAAGAGAACCCACAGGAGAATTTTCTTTCATCAAAATTGTCAGAAAACACGTTTTAAGGAAATCTCACATCGTGCAAAATTATCTTGTTTTTCCTAAACAACACGGTGTAACCCGAAAAGCTTTGGTGTTGAGTTTTTGTCTAAGAGTGTAGCCTCAAAAGGGAACGCACAGGAGATTTTTCTCTCGAAAGAATATGTAAGAATACCACGTTATAAGGAAATACAGTGTTGCAGAGTAAAGACAAATAAGTACGTATTGAAAACACTTTACGAGAAGAAATAACGAATCGAAAAAAATTTGCTGGAATCTCGTAAACAACACGTTGCAACTCAAAAAGATTTGGTGTGGCTCGTACATCTAAACGTGTAGCCTCAAAAGAGAACCCACAGGAGAACTTTCTTTCGTCAAAATTTCTCAGAAAACCACGTTTTAAGGATATCCCGCATCGTGCAAAATTATCTTGTTTTTCCTAAACAACACGTTGTAAATCGAAAAGCTTTTGTGTTGCGTGTATGTCTATGCATGTAGCCTCTAAAGAGAACGCACAGGAGACTTTTCTCTCCAAAGAACATGTAAGAATACAACGTTATAAGGAAATACAGTGTTGCAGAGTAAAGACAAATACGTACTTATTGGAAACACTTTACGAGAAGAAATAACGCATCGTACAAAATTAGCTTGTATCTCCTAAACAACACGTGGCAACTTGAAAAGATTTGGTGTGGCATGCACTTCTAAACGTGTAGCCTCAAAAGAGAACCAACAGGAGAATTTTCGTTTGTCAAAATTTGTCAGAACACCACGTTTTAAGGAAATCCCGCATCGTGCGAAATTATCTTGTTTTTCATAAACAACACGTTGTAACTCGAAAAGCTTTGGTGTTGCCTGTATGTCTAAGTGTGTAGCCTCAAAAGGGAACGCACAGGATAGTTTTCTCTCGACAGAATATGTAAGAATACCACGTTATAAGGAAATACAGTGTTGCAGAATAAAGACAAATACGTACCTATTGAAAATACTTTACGAGAAGAAATAACGCATCATACAAAATTAGCTTGTATCTCCTAAACAACACGTGGTAACTCGAAAGGATTTGGTGTGGCGTGCACGTCTAAATGTGAAGCCTCAAAAGAGAACCCACAGGAGAATTTTCTTTCGTCAAAATTTGTCAGAAAACCACGTTTTAAGGAAATCCCGCATCGTGCGAAATTATCTTGTTTTTCATAAACAACACGTTCTAACTCGAAAAGCTTTGGTGTTGCCTGTATGTCTAAGTGTGTAGCCTCAAAAGGGAATGCACAGGATAGTTTTCTCTCAAAAGAATATGTAAGAATACCACGTTATAAGGAAATACAGTGTTGCAAAGTAAAGACAAATACGTACGTATTGGAAACACTTTATGAGAAGAATTAATGCATCGTACAAAATTAGCTTGCATCTCTTAAACAACACGTTGTAACTCGAAAAGATTTGGTGTGGCATGTACATCTAAACATGGAGCCTCAAAAGAGAACCCACAGGAGAATTTTCTTTCGTCAAATTTTTTCAGAAAACCACGTTTTAAGGAAATCCCGCATCATGCGAAATCATCTTCTTTTTCCTAAACAACATGTTGTAACTCGAAAAGCGTTGGTGTTGCGTTTATGTGTAAGCGTGGAGACTCAAAAGAGAAAGCACAGGAGAGTTTTCTCTCGAAAGAATATGTAAGAATACCACGTTATAAGGAAATACAATTTTGCAGAGTAAAGACAAATAAGTACGTATTGGAAACACTTTACGAGAAGAAATAACGCATCCTAAACAACACGTTGTAACTCGAAAAGATTTGGTGTGACGTGTACGTATAAATGTGTAGCCTCAAAAGAGAACCCACAGGAAAATTTTCTTTCATCAAAATTTGTCAGAAAACACGTTTTAAGGAAATCTCACATCGTGCGAAATAATCTTGTTTTTCCTAAACAACACGTTGTAACTCGAAAAGCTTTGGTGTTGAGTGTTTGTCTAAGCGTGTAGCCTCAAAAAGAGAACGCACAAGAGAGTTTTCTCTCGAAAGAATATGTAAGAATACCACGTTAGAAGGAAATACAGTGTTGCAGAGTAAAGACAAATAAGTACTTATTGGAAACACTTTACGAGAGGAAATAACGCATCCTAAATAATTTGCTTGTATCTCCTAAACAACACGTTGTAACTCGAAAAGTTTTGGTGTGGCTCAAATGTCTGCATGTGTAGCCTCAAAAGAGAACCCACAGGAGAACTTTCTTTCGTCAAAATTTGTCAGAAAACCTCGTTTTAAGAAAATCCCGCATCGTGCAAAATTATCTTGTTTTTCCTAAACAACATGTTGTAACTCGAAAAGCTTTGGTGTTGCGTGTATGTCTAAGCCTGTAGCCTCTAAAGAGAACGCACAGGAGAGATTTCTCTCGAAAGAACATGTAAGAAAACAACGTTATAAGGAAATACAGTGTTGCAGAGTAAAGACAAATAAGTAAATATTGGAAACACTTTATGAGAAGAAATAACGCATCGTACAAAATTAGCTTGTATCTCCTAAACAACACGTTGTAACTCGAAAGTATTTGGTGTGGCGTGTACTTCTAAACGTGGAGCCTCAAAAGAGAACCCACAGGATAATTTTCTTTCGTCAAAATTTGTCAGAAAATAACGCATCGTACAAAATTAGCTTGTATCTCCTAAACAACACGTGGTAACTCGAAAGGATTTGGTGTGGCGTGTACGTCTAAACGTGGAGCCTCAAAAGAGAACCCACAGGATAATTTTCTTTCGTCAAAATTTGTCAGAAAACCACGTTTTAAGGAAATCCCGCATCATGCGAAATAATCTTGTTTTTTCAGAAACAACACGTTGTAACTCGAAAAGCTTTGGTGTTGCCTGTATGTCTAAGTGTGTAGATTCAAAAGGGAACGCAGAGGATAGTTTTCTCTCGAAAGAATATGTAAGAATACCACGTTATAAGGAAATACAGTGTTGCAGAGTAAAGACAAATACGTACGTATTGGAAACACTTTATGAGAAGAATTAACACATCGTACAAAATTAGTTTGTATCTCCTAAACAACCCGTTGTAACTCGAAAGGATTTGGTGTGGCGTGTACATCTAAACATGTAGCCTCAAAAGAGAACCCACAGGAGAATTTTCTTTCATCAAAATTGTCAGAAAACACGTTTTAAGGAAATCTCACATCATGCAAAATTATCTTGTTTTTCCTAAACAACACGGTGTAACCCGAAAAGCTTTGGTGTTGAGTTTTTGTCTAAGAGTGTAGCCTCAAAAGGGAATGCACAGAAGATTTTTCTCTCGAAAGAATATGTAAGAATACCACGTTATAAGGAAATACAGTGTTGCAGAGTAAAGACAAATAAGTACGTATTGAAAACACTTTACGAGAAGAAATAACGAATCGTAAAAAAATTGCTGGAATCTCGTAAACAACACGTTGCAACACGAAAAGATTTGGTGTGGCTCGTACATCTAAACGTGTAGCCTCAAAAGAGAACCCACAGGAGAACTTTCTTTCGTCAAAATTTCTCAGAAAACCACGTTTTAAGGATATCCCGCATCGTGCAAAATTATCTTGTTTTTCCTAAACAACACGTTGTAAATCGAAAAGCTTTTGTGTTGCGTGTATGTCTATGCATGTAGCCTCTAAAGAGAACGCACAGGAGACTTTTCTCTCCAAAGAACATGTAAGAATACAACGTTATAAGGAAATACAGTGTTGCAGAGTAAAGACAAATACGTACTTATTGGAAACACTTTACGAGAAGAAATAACGCATCGTACAAAATTAGCTTGTATCTCCTAAACAACACGTGGCAACTCGAAAAGATTTGGTGTGGCATGCACTTCTAAACGTGTAGCCTCAAAAGAGAACCAACAGGAGAATTATCGTTTGTCAAAATTTGTCAGAACACCACGTTTTAAGGAAATCCCGCATCATGCGAAATTATCTTGTTTTTCATAAACAACACGTTGTAACTCGAAAAGCTTTGGTGTTGCCTGTATGTCTAAGTGTGTAGCCTCAAAAGGGAACGCACAGGATAGTTTTCTCTCGACAGAATATGTAAGAATACCACGTTATAAGGATATACAGTGTTGCAGAATAAAGACAAATACGTACCTATTGAAAATACTTTACGAGAAGAAATAACGCATCATACAAAATTAGCTTGTATCTCCTAAACAACACGTGGTAACTCGAAAGGATTTGGTGTGGCGTGCACGTCTAAACGTGAAGCCTCAAAAGAGAACCCACAGGAGAATTTTCTTTCGTCAAAATTTGTCAGAAAACCACGTTTTAAGGAAATCCCGCATCGTGCGAAATTATCTTGTTTTTCATAAACAACACGTTCTAACTCGAAAAGCTTTGGTGTTGCCTGTATGTCTAAGTGTGTAGCCTCAAAAGGGAATGCACAGGATAGTTTTCTCTCAAAAGAATATGTAAGAATACCACGTTATAAGGAAATACAGTGTTGCAAAGTAAAGACAAATACGTACGTATTGGAAACACTTTATGAGAAGAATTAATGCATCGTACAAAATTAGCTTGCATCTCTTAAACAACACGTTGTAACTCGAAAAGATTTGGTGTGGCATGTACATCTAAACATGGAGCCTCAAAAGAGAACCCACAGGAGAATTTTCTTTCGTCAAATTTTTTCAGAAAACCACGTTTTAAGGAAATCCCGCATCATGCGAAATCATCTTCTTTTTCCTAAACAACATGTTGTAACTCGAAAAGCGTTGGTGTTGCGTTTATGTGTAAGCGTGGAGACTCAAAAGAGAAAGCACAGGAGAGTTTTCTCTCGAAAGAATATGTAAGAATACTACGTTATAAGGAAATACAATTTTGCAGAGTAAAGACAAATAAGTACGTATTAGAAACACTTTACGAGAAGAAATAACGCATCCTAAACAACACGTTGTAACTCGAAAGATTTGGTGTGACGTGTACGTATAAATGAGTAGCCTCAAAAGAGAACCCACAGGAAAATTTTCTTTCATCAAAATTTGTCAGAAAACACGTTTTAAGGAAATCTCACATCGTGCGAAATAATCTTGTTTTTCCTAAACAACACGTTGTAACTCGAAAAGCTTTGGTGTTGAGTGTTTGTCTAAGCGTGTAGCCTCAAAAAGAGAACGCACAAGAGAGTTTTCTCTCGAAAGAATATGTAAGAATACCACGTTAGAAGGAAATACAGTGTTGCAGAGTAAAGACAAATAAGTACTTATTGGAAACACTTTACGAGAGGAAATAACGCATCCTAAATAATTTGCTTGTATCTCCTAAACAACACGTTGTAACTCGAAAAGTTTTGGTGTGGCTCAAATGTCTGCATGTGTAGCCTCAAAAGAGAACCCACAGGAGAACTTTCTTTCGTCAAAATTTGTCAGAAAACCTCGTTTTAAGAAAATCCCGCATCGTGCAAAATTATCTTGTTTTTCCTAAACAACATGTTGTAACTCGAAAAGCTTTGGTGTTGCGTGTATGTCTAAGCCTGTAGCCTCTAAAGAGAACACAGAGGAGAGATTTCTCTCAAAAGAACATGTAAGAATACAACGTTATAAGGAAATACAGTGTTGCAGAGTAAAGACAAATAAGTAAATATTGGAAACACTTTATGAGAAGAAATAACGCATCGTACAAAATTAGCTTGTATCTCCTAAACAACACGTTGTAACTTGAAAGTATTTGGTGTGGCGTTTACTTCTAAACGTGGAGCCTCAAAAGAGAACCCACAGGATAATTTTCTTTCGTCAAAATTTGTCAGAAAATAACGCATCGTACAAAATTAGCTTGTATCTCCTAAACAACACGTGGTAACTCGAAAGGATTTGGTGTGGCGTGTACGTCTAAACGTGGAGCCTCAAAAGAGAACCCACAGGATAATTTTCTTTCGTCAAAATTTGTCAGAAAACCACGTTTTAAGGAAATCCCGCATCATGCGAAATAATCTTGTTTTTCAGAAACAACACGTTGTAACTCGAAAAGCTTTGGTGTTGCCTGTATGTCTAAGTGTGTAGATTCAAAAGGGAACGCAGAGGATAGTTTTCTCTCGAAAGAATATGTAAGAATACCACGTTATAAGGAAATACAGTGTTGCAGAGTAAAGACAAATACGTACGTATTGGAAACACTTTATGAGAAGAATTAACACATCGTACAAAATTAGTTTGTATCTCCTAAACAACCCGTTGTAACTCGAAAGGATTTGGTGTGGCGTGTACATCTAAACATGTAGCCTCAAAAGAGAACCCACAGGAGAATTTTCTTTCGTCAAAATATTTCAGAAAACCACGTTTTAAGGAAATCCCGCATCATGCGAAATCATCTTCTTTTTCCTAAACAACATGTTGTAATTCGAAAAGCTTTGGTGTTGCGTGTATGTGTAAGCGTGGAGCCTCAAAAGAGAATGCACAGGGGAGTTTTCTCTCGAAAGAATATGTAAGAATACCACGTTATAAGGAAATACAATTTTGCAGAGTAAAGACAAATAAGTACGTATTGGACACACTTTACGAGAAGAAATTACGCATCGTAAAAAATTAGCTTGTATCTCCTAAACAACACGTTGTAACTCGAAAAGATTTGGTGTGACATGTACGTCTAAACGTGTAGCCTCAAAAGAGAACTCACAGGAGAATTTTCTTTCATCAAAATTTGTCAGAAAACACGTTTTAAGGAAATCTCGCATCGTGCAAAATTATCTTGCTTTTCCTAAACAACACAGTGTAACTTGAAAAGCTTTGGTGCTGAGTGTTTGTCTAAGCGTGTAGCCTCAAAAGAGAACGCACAGGAGAGTTTTCTCTCGAAAGAATATGTAAGTATACCACGTTATAAGGAAATACTGTGTTGCAGAGTAAAGACAAATAAGTACATATTGGAAACACTTTAGGAGAAGAAATACCGCATCGTAAAAAATTTGCTTGTATCTCCTAAACAACACGTTGTAACTCGAAAAGATTTGGTGTGGCTCATACCTCTACACGTGTAGCCTCAAAAGAGAACCCACAGGAGAACTTTCTTTCGTCAAAATTTGTCAGAAAACCACGTTTTAAGGAAATCCCGCATCGTGCAAAATCATCTCCGTTTTCCTAAACAACATGTTGTAACTCGAAAAGCTTTGGTGTTGCGTGTATGTGTAAGGATGGAGCATCAAAAGAGAAGGCACAGGAGAGTTTTCCCTCGAAAGAATATGTAATAATACCATGGTATAAGGAAATACAATTTTGCAGAGTAAATACAAATAAGTACATATTGGAAACACTTTACGAGAAGTAATAACGCATCGTACAAAATTAACATGTGTGTCCTAAACAACACGTTGTAACTCAAAAAGATTTGGTGTTACGTGTATGTCTAAACGTGTAGCCTCAAAAGAGAACCCACAGGATAATTTTCTTTCATCAAAATTTGTCAGAAACCACGTTTTAAGGAAATCTCGCATCGTGCGAAATTATCTTGTTTTTCCTAAACAACACGTTGTAACTCGAAAAGCTTTGGTGTTGCGTGTATGTCTAATCTTGTAGCCTCAAATGAGAATGCACAGGAGAGTTTTCTCTCGAAAGAATATGTAAGAATACCACGTTATAAGGAAATACAGTGTAGCAGAGTAAAGACAAATAAGAATGTATTGGAAACACGTTAAGTGAAGAAATAATGCATCGTACTAAATTAGCTTGTATCTCCTAAGCAACACATGGTAACTCGAAAGGATTTGGTGTGGCGTGTATGTCTAAACGTGGAGTCTCAAAAGAGAACTCACAGGAGAACTTACTTTCGTCAAAATTTGTCAGAAAACCATGTTTTAAGGAAATCCCGCATCGTGCGAAATAATCTTGTTTTTCATAAACAACACGTTGAAACTCGAAAAGCTTTGGTGTTGCCTGTATGTCTAAGTGTGTAGCCTCAAAAGGGAACGCACAGGATAGTTTTCTCTCGAAAGAATAAGTAAGAATACCACGTTATAAGGAAATACAGTGTTGCAGAATAAAGACAAATACGTACGTATTGGAAACACTTTATGAGAAGAATTGACGCATCTTACAAAATTAGCTTGTATCTCCTAAACAACACTTTGTAACTCGAAAAGATTTGGTGTGGCGTGTACGTCTAAACATGTAGCCTCAAAAGAGAACCCACAGGAGAATTTTCTTTCGTCAAATTTTTTCAGAAAACCACGTTTTAAGGAAATCCCGCATCGTGCGAAATCATCTTCTTTTTCCTAAACAACATATTGTAACTCGAAAATCTTTGGTGTTGCATGTATGTGTAAGCGTGGAGCCTCAAAAGAGCAGGCACAGGAGCGTTTTCTCTCCAAAGAATATGTAAGAATACCACGTTATAAGGAAATACAATTTTGCAGAGTAAAGACAAATAAGTACATATTGGAAACACTTTATGAGAAGAAATAACGCATCGTACAAAATTAACTTGTATCTCCTAAACAACACGTTGTAACTCGAAAAGATTTGGTGTGACGTGTATGTCTAAACGTGTAGCCTCAAAAGAGAACCCACAGGAGAATTTTCTTTCATCAAAATTTATCAGAAACCACGTTTTAAAGAAATCTCGCATCGTGCAAAATTATCTTGTTTTTCCTAAACAACACGTTGTAACTTGAAAAGCTTTGTCGTTGCGTGTATGTCTAAGCATGTAGCCTCAAAAGAGAACACACAGGAGAGTTTTCCCTCAAAAGAATATGTAAGAATACCACGTTATAAGGAAATATAATTTTGCAGAGTAAAGACAAATAAGTACTTATTGGAAACACTTTATGAGGAGAAATAACGCATCATACAAAATTAGCTTGTATCTCGTAAACAACACGTTGTAACTCGTTAAGATTTGGTGTGACGTGTACGTCTAAACGTGTAGCCTCAAAAGAGAACCCACAGTAGAATTATCTTCCATCAAAATTTGTCAGAAAACCACGTTGTATGGAAATCTCGCATCTTGCGAAATTATCTTGTTTTTCCTAAACAACACGCTGTAACTCGAAAAGCTTTGGCGTTGCGTGTATGTCTAAGCGTGTAGCCCCCAAAAAAAAAAAAAACGCACAGGAGAGTTTTCCCTCGAAAGAATATGTAAGAATACCACGTTATAAGGAAATACAGTGTTGCAGAGTAAAGACAATTAAGTACATATTGGAAATACTTTACGAGAAGAAATAACGCATCGTACGAAATTAGCTTGTATCTCCTAAACAACACGTTGTAACTCGAAAAGATTTGGTGTGACGTGTACGTCTAAACATGTAGCCTCAAAAGAGAACCCACAGGAGAACTTTCTTCAGTCAAAATTTTTCAGAAAACCACGTTTTATGGAATCTCGCATCGTGCGAAATTATCTTGTTTTTCCTAAACAACACGCTGTAACTCGAAAAGCTTTGGCGTTGCGTGTATGTCTAAGCGTGTAGCCCAAAAAAAAAAAAAAAAACGCACAGGAGAGTTTTCCCTCGAAAGAATATGTAAGAATACCACGTTATAAGGAAATACAGTGTTGCAGAGTAAAGACAATTAAGTACATATTGGACACACTTTACAAGAAGAAATAACGCATCGAACAAAATTTGCTTGTATCTCCTAAACAACAAGTTGTAACTCGAAAAGATTTGGTGTGGCGTGTACGTCTAAACCTGTAGCCTCAATAGACAACGCACAGGAGAACTTTCTTTCGTCAAAATTTGTCAGAAAACCACGTTTTAAGGATATCCTGCATCGTGCAAAATTATCCTGTTTTTCCTAAACAACACGTTGTAACTCGAAAAGCTTTGGTGTTGCGTGTATGTCTAAGCGTGTAGCCTCTAAAGAGAACGCACCGGAGAGTTTTCTCTCGAAAAAACATGTAAGAATACAATGTTATAAGGAAATACAGTGTTGCAGAGTAAAGACAAATACGTAAATATTGGAAACACTTTACGAGAATAAATAATGCATCGTACAAAATTAGCTTGTATCTCCTAAACAACACGTGGTAATTCCAAAGGGTATGGTGTGGCATGCACGTCTAAACGTGTAGCCTCAATAGAGAACCCACAGGAGAATTTTCTTTCGTCAAAATTTGTCAGAACACCAAGTTTTAAGGAAATCACGCATCGTGCGAAATTATCTTGTTTTTCATAAACAACACGTTGTAACTTGACAAGCTTTGGTGTTGCCTGTATGTCTAAGTGTGTAGCCTCAAAAGGGAACGCACAGGATAGTTTTCTCTCGAAAGAATGTGTAAGAATACCACGTTATAATGAAATACAGTGTTGCAGAGTAAAGACAAATACGTACGTATTGGAAACACTTTATGAGAAGAAATAAAGCATCGTACAAAATTAGCTTGTATCTCCTAAACAACACGTGGTAACTCGAAAGGATTAGGTGTGACGTGCACGTCGAAACGTGAAGCCTCAAAAGAGAACAAACAGAATAATTTTCTTTCGTCAAAATTTGTCAGAAAACCATGTTTTAAGGAAATCCGGCATCTTGCGAAAGTATCTTGTTTTTTATAAACAACACGTTGTAACTCAAAAAGCTTTGGTGTTGCCTGTATGTCTAAGTGTTTAGCCTCAAAAGGGAATGCACAGGATAGTTTTCTCTCGAAAGAATATGTAAGAATACCACGTTATAAGGAAATACAGTGTTGCAGAGTAAAGACAAATACGTATGTATTGGAAACACTTTACGAGAATTAACGCATTATAAAAAATTAGCTTGTATCTCCTAAACAACACAATGTAACTCGAAAAGATTTGGTGTGACGTGTACGTCTAAATATGTAGCCTCAAAAGTGAACCCACAGGAGAATTTTCTTTCGTCAAAATTTTTCAGAAAACCAGGTTTTCAGGAAATCCCGCATCATGCGAAATCATCTTCTTTTTCCTAAACAACACGTTGTAACTCGAAAAGCTTTGGTGTTGCGTGTTTGTCTAATCGTGTAGCCTCAAAAGAGAACACACAGGAGAGTTTTCTCTCGAAAGAATATGTACGAATACCACGTTATAAGGAAATACAGTGTTGCAGAGTAAAGACAAATACGTACGTATTGGAAACACTTTACGAGAAGAAATAACGCATCGTACAATATTTGCTTGTGTCTCCTAAACAACACGTTGTAACTGAAAAATATTTGGTGTGGCTCGTACGTCTACACGTGTAGCCTCAAAAGAGAACCTACAGGAGAACTTTCTTTCGTCAAAATTTGTCAGAAAACCACGTTTTAAGGAAATCCTGCTTCGTACAAAATTATCTTGTTTTTCCTAAACAACACGTTGTAACTCGAAAAGCTTTGGTGTTGCGTGTATGTCTGAGCATGTAGCCTCTAAAGAGAATGAACAGGAGAGTTTTCTCTCGAAAGAACATGTAAGAATACAACGTTATAAGGAAATACAGTGTTGCAGAGTAAAGACAAATACATATGTATTGGAACCACTTTACGAAAAGAAATAACGCATCATACAAAATTAGCTTGTATCTCTTAAACAACACGTTGTAACTCGAAAGGATTTGGTGTGGCGTGCACGTCTAAACGTGTAGCCTCAAAACAGAAGCCACAGGAGAATTTTCTTTCGTCAAAATTTGTCAGAAAATCACGTTTTAAGGAAATCCCGCATCGTACAAAATTATCTTGTTTTCCATAAACAACACGTTGTAACTCGAAAAGCTTTGGTGTTGCCTGTATGTCTAAGTGTGTAGCCTCAAAAGGGAACGCACAGGATAGTTTTCTCTCGAAGGAATATGTAAGAATACCACGTTATAAGGAAATATAATGCTGCAGTATAAAGACAAATATGTACTTATTGGAAACACTTTATGAGAAGAATTAACGCATCGTAAAAAATTAGCTTATATCTCCTAAACAACACGTTGTAATTCGAAAAGATTTGGTGTGGCTCGTACCTCTACACGTGTAGCCTCAAAAGAGAACCCACAGGAGAACTTTCTTTCGTCAAAATTTTTCAGAAAACCACGTTTTATGGAAATCTCGCATCGTGCTAAATTATCTTGTTTTTCCTAAACAACACATTGTAACTCGAAAAGCTTTGGCGTTGCATGTTTGTCTAAGCGTGTCCCCTCAAAAGAGAACGCACAGGAGAGTTTTCCCTCGAAATAATATGTAAGAATACCATGTTATAAGGAAATACAGTGTAGCAGATTAAAGACAAATAAGTACGTATTGGAAACACTTTACGAGAAGAAATAACGCATCATACAAAATTAGCTTGTATCTCCTAAACAACACGTGGTAACTTGAAAGGATTTGGTGTGGCGTGTATGTCTAAACGTGTAGCCTCAAAAGAGAACCCACAGGAGAATTTTCTTTATTCAAAATTTTTCAGAAAACCACATTTTAAGGAAATCCCGCATCGTGCAAAATCATCTTCTTTTTCCTAAACAACATGTTGTAACTCGAAAAGCTATGGTGTTGCGTGTATGTGTAAGCGTGGAGCCTCAAAAGAGAAAGCACAGGAGAGTTTTCACTCCAAAGAATATGTAAGAATACCACGTTATAAGGAAATACAATTTTGCAGAGTAAAGACAAATAAGTACATATTGGAAACACTTTACGAGAAGAAATAACGCATCTTACAAAATTAGCTTGTATCTCCTAAACAACACGTTGTAAATCGAAAGGATTTGGTGTGACGTGTACGTCTAAAAGTGTAGCCTCAAACGAGGACACACAGGAGAATTTTCTTTCATCAAAATTTGTCAGAAACCACGTTTTAAGGAAGTCTCGCATCGTGCGAAATTATCTTGTTTTTCCTAAACAACACGTTGTAACTCGAAAAGCTTTGGTGTTACGTGTATGTCTACGTGTGTAGCCTCAAAAGAGAACGCACAGGAAAGTTTTCTCTCGAAAGAATATGTAAGAATACTACGTTATAAGGAAATACAGTGTTGCAGAGTAAAGACAACTACGTACGTATTGGAAACACTTTAAGAGAAGAAATATCCCATCCTAGAAAATTAGCTTGTATCTCCTAAACAACACGTAGTAACTCGAAAAGATTTGGTGTGGCTCGTACCTCTACATGTGCAGCCTCAATAGAGAACCCACAGGAGAACTTTGTTTCGTCAAAATTTTTCAGAAAACCACGTTTAATGGAAATCTCGTATCGTGCGAAATTATCTTGTTTTTCCTAAACAACACGTTGTGACTCCAAAAGCTTTGGCGTTGCGTGTTTGTCTAAGCGTGTAACCTCAAAAGAGAATGCACAGGATTGTTTTCCCTCGAAAGAATATGTAAGAATACCACGTTATAAGGAAATACAGTGTTGCAGAGTAAAGACAAATAAGTACATATTGGAAACACTATATGAGAAGAAATAACGCATTGTACAATATTTGCTTGTATCTCCTAAACAACACGTTGTAACTCAAAAATATTTCGTGTGGCTCGTATGTCTACACGTTTAGCCTCAAAAGAGAACACACAGGAGAACTTTCTTTCTTCAAAATTTGTCAGAAAACCACGTTTTAAGGAAATCCCGCATCGTGCAAAATTATCTTGTTTTTCCTAAACAACACGTTGTAACTCGAAAAGCTTTGGTGTTGCGTGTATGTCTGAGCATGTAGCCTCTAAAGCGAATGCACAGGAGAGTTTTCTCTCGAAAGAACATGAAAGAATACAACGTTATAAGGAAATACAGTGTTGCAGAGTAAAGACAAATATGTACATATTGGAAACACTTTACGAGAAGAAATAACGCATCATACAAAATTAGCTTGTATCTCCTAAACAACACGTGGTAACTCGAAAGGATTTGGTGTGGCGTGTACATCTAAACGTGTAGCCTCAAAAGAGAACCCACAGGAGAATTTTCTTTCGTCAAAATTTGTCAGAAAACCACGTTTTATG